>NC_091193.1:28742874-29042874 GCF_040958095.1 Procambarus clarkii
TTGGCATATGTTGGGTATAAAAAAGTCGTAATTTCAAACTGTGAATACGTGCAGAGAGCCAGAATTTGGCTCCAAAATATAGCTCAGGTCTCAAAATTGGGATATTTGGGATATTTCGAAAACAGCAGGGGAGTTTGTGCGAAATGTGACTCACTGCTGCTTTCAGTACTTGGCATATGTTGGGTATAAAAGTTCGTAATTTCAAACTGCGAATACGTGCAGAGAGCCAGAATTTGGCTCCTAAATATAGCTCAGGCTTCGAAATTGGGATGTTTGGGATATTTTGTAAACTGAAGGGAGGTTTGGGACAAATGTGACCAAACGCCGCTTTCAGTACATCGCATATGTTGGGTATAAAAAAGTCGTAACTTCAAACAGCGAATACGTGCAGAGAGCCAGAATTTGGATCCAAAATATGGCTCAGGCCTCGAAATTGGGATATTTGGGATATTTCGAAAACTACAGGGGAGTTTGTGCAAAATGTGACTCACTGCCGCTTTCAGTACTTGGCATATGTTGGGTGTAAATATCGTAATATCAAACTTCGACAACTTGCAGAGAGCCAAAATTTGGCTCCAAAATATGGCTCAGGCGTCGAAATTGGGATATTTGGGATATTTCGAAAACTACAGGGGAGTTTGTGCAAAATGTGACTCACTGCCGCTTTCAGGACTAGGCATATGTTGGGTATAAAATGTCGTAAATTCAATCTGCGAATACGTGCATAGAGCCAGAATTTGGCTCCAAAATATGGCTCAGGCCTCGAAATTGGGATGTTTGGGATATTTTGAAAACTGCAGGGGGGTTTGTGCAAAATGTGACTCAATGCCGCTTTCATGACTTGGCATATGTTGGGTATAAAAAGTCGTAATTTCAAACTGCGAATACGTGCATAGAGCTAGAATTTGGCTCCAAAATATGGCTCAGGCCTCGAAATTGGGATGTTTGGGATATTTTGAAAACTGCAGGGGGGGTTTGGGACAAATATGACCAAACGCCGCTTTCAGATCTTGGCAAATGTTGGGTTTAAAAATTCGTAATTTCGAAGTGCGAATACGTGCAGAGAGCCAGAATTTGGCTCCAAAATATGGCTCAGGCCTCGAAATTGGGATGTTTGGGATATTTTGAAAACTGCAGAGGGGTTTGGGACAAATGTGACCAAACAACGTTTTGAGTTCTTGGCATATGTTGGGTATAAAAATCCTATCTTCAAACTGCGAATACGTGTAGAGAGCCAAAATTTGGTTCCAAAATATGGCTCAGGCCTCGAAATTGGGATGTTTTTGATATTTTGAAAACTGCAGGGGAGTTTGTGCAAAATGAGACTCACTACCCCTTTCATGACTTGGCATATGTTGGGTATAAAAAGTCGTAATTTCAAACTGCGAATACGTGCATAGAGCTAGAATTTGGCTCCAAAATATGCCTCAGTCCTCGAAATTGGGATGTTTGGGATATTTTGAAAACTGCAGGGGGGATTGCACCAAATGTTACCAAACGCCGCTTTCAGGACTTAGCATATGTTGGGTATAAAAAAGTCGCAATTTTAAACTGCGAATTCGTGCAGAGAGCCTTAATTTGGCTCCAAAATACGGCTCAGGCCTCGAAATTGGGATATTTGGGATATTTTGAAAACTGCAGGGAGGTTTGGGACAATTGTGACGAAACGCCGCTTTCAGTACTTGGCATATGTTGGGTATATAAATTCGTAATTTCAAACTGCGAATACGTGTAGAGAGCCAAAATTTGGTTCCAAAATATTGCTCAGGCCTCGAAATTGGGATGTTTGGGATATTTTGAAAACTGCAGGGGAGTTTGTGCGAATTGTGACTAACTGCCGATTGCATGACTTGGCATATGTTTGGTATAAAATGTCGTAATTTCAAACCGCGAACTGAAATTGTCGTAATTTCAGTTCGTAATGTCGTAATTTCAGTACTTGGCATATGTTGGGTATAAAGAAGTGGTAATTTCAAACGGCGAATACGTGCAGAGAGCAAGAATTTGGCTCCAAAATATGGCTCAGGCCTGGAAATTGGGATGTTTGGGATATTTTGAAAACTGCAGGGAGGTTTGGGACAAATAAGACAAACGCCGCTTTCAATACTTGGCATATGTTGGGTATATAAATTCTTAATTTCAAACTGCGAATACGTGCAGAGAGCCAGAATTTGGCTCCAAAATATTGCTCAGGCCTCGAAATTGGGATATTTGGGATATTTTGAAAACTGCAGGGAGGTTTGGGAAAAATAAGACAAACGCCGCTTTCAATACTTGGCATATGTTGGGTATATAAATGCGTAATTTCAAAGTGCGAATACGTGTAGAGAGCCAAATTTTGGCTCCAAAATTTGGCTCAGGCCACGATATTGTTCTGTTTGGGATATTTTGAAAACTGCTGGGAGGTTTGGGACAAATGTAACCAATCGCCGCTTTCAGTACTTGGCATATGTTGGGTATAAAAAAGTCGAAATTTCAAACTGCGAATACGTGCAAAGAGCAAGAATTTGGCTCCAAAATATGGCTCAGGCCTCGAAATTGGGATGTTTGAGATATTTTGAAAACTGCAGGGGAGATTGAGACAAATGTGACCAAACATCGCTTTCAGTACTTGGCATAAGTTGGGTATAAAAAAGTGGTAATTTCAAACTGCGAATACGTGCAGAGAGCCAGAATTTGGCTACAAAATATGGCTCAGGCCTCAAAATTGGGATATTTGGGATATTTCGAAAACTGCAGGTGAGTTTGTGCGAAATGTGACGCACTGCCGCTTTCAGGACTTGGCATATGTTGCGTATAAAATATCGTAATTTCAAATGCGAATACTTGCATAGAGCCAGAATTTGGCTCCAAAATATGGCTCAGGCCTCGAAATTGGGATATTTGGGATATTTTGAAAACTGCAGGGAGGTTTGGGACAAATGTATCCAAACGCAGCTTTCAGTATTTGGCATATGTTGGTATAAAAAAATCGTAATTTCATACTGCGAATACGTGCAGAGAGCCAGAATTTGGCTCCAAAATATGGCTAATGCCTCGAAATTGGGATGTTTGGGATATTTTGAAAACTGCAGGGGGGGTTTGGGACAATTGTGACCAAACGCCGCTTTCAATACTTGGTATATGTTGGGTATAAAATGTCGTAAATTCAAACCGCGAATACGTGTATAGAGCCAGAATTTGGCTCCAAAATATGGCTAAGGCCTCGAAATTGGGATGTTTGGGATATTTTGAAAACTGCAGGGGGGGTTTGAGACAAATGTGACCAAACGCCGCTTTCAGTACTTGGCATATGTTGGATATAAAAAAGTCGTAAATTCAAACTGCGAATACATGCAGAGAGCCAGAATTTGGCTCCAAAATATGGCTCAGACCTCGAAATTTTGATATTTGGGATATTTCGAAAACTGCAGGGGAGTTTGTGCGAAATGAGACTCACTGCCGCTTTCAAGACTTGGCATATGTTGGGTATAAAATGTAGTAATTTCAAACTGCGAATACGTGCATAGAGCCAGAATTTGGCTCCAAAATATTGCTCAGTCCTCGAAATTGGGATGTTTGGGATATTTTGAAAACTGCAGGGGGGTTTGGGACAAATATGACCAAACGCCGCATTCAGAACTTGGCATATGTTGGGTATAAAAAGTTGTAATTTCAAACTGCGAATACGTGCAGAGAGCTTGAATTTGACTCCAAAATATGGCTCAGGCCTCGAAAGTGGGATGTTTGAGATATTTTGAAAACTGCAGGGGGGGGGGTTTTGGACAAATGTGACCAAACGCCGCGTTCAGTACTTGGCATATGTTGGGTATAAAAAAGTCGTAATTTCAAACTGCGAATACGTGCAGAGAGCTAGAATTTGGCTCCAAAATATGGCTCAGGCCTCGAAATTGGGATATTTCGAAAACGGCAGGGGAGTTTGTGTGAAATGTGACTCATTGCCGCTTTCAGGACTTGGCATATGTTGGGTATAAAATGTAGTAATTTCAAACCGCGAATACGTTCATAGAGCCAGAATTTGGCTCCAAAATATGGCTCATGCCTCGAAATTGGGATGTTTTGAAAACTGCAGGGAGGCGTGGGACAAATGTGACCAAACGCCACTTTCAGTACTTGGCATATGTTGGGTACAAAAAGTCGTAATTTCAAATTTCGAATACGTGCAGAGAGCCAGAATTTGGCTCCAAAATATGGCTCAGGCCTCAAAATTGGGATATTTGGGATATTTCGAAAACTGCAGGGGAGTTTGTGCAAAATGTGACTCACTGCCGCTTTCAGGACTTGGCATATGTTGGGTTTAAAATGTCTTAAATTCAAACCGCGAATACGTGCATAGAGCCAGAATTTGGCTCCAAAATATGGCTAAGGCCTCGAAATTGGGATGTTTGGGATATTTTGAAAGCTGCAGGGGGGGTTTGGGACAAATGTGACCAAACGCCGCTTTCAGTACTTTGCATATGTTGGGTATAAAAAAGTCGTAATTTCAAACAGCGAATACGTGCAGAGAGCCAGAATTTGGCTCCAAAATATGGCTCAGACCTCGAAATTTTGATATTTGGGATATTTCGAAAACTCCAGGGGAGTTTGTGCGAAATGTGACTCACTGCCGCTTTCAAGACTTGGCATATGTTGGGTATAAAATGTCGTAATTTCCAAAACCGAATACGTGCAGAGAGCTAGAATTTGGGTCCAAAATATGGCTCATGCCTCGAAATTGGGATGTTTGGGATATTTTGAAAACTGTAGGGAGGTTTGGGACAAATGTGACCAAACGCCACTTTCAGTCCTTGGCATATGTTGGGTATAAAAAGTCGTAATTTCAAACTTCGAATACGTGAAGAGAGCCAGAATTTGGCTCCAAAATATGGCTCAGGCATCAAAATTGGGATATTTTGGATATTTCGAAAACTGCAGGGGAGTTTGTGCGAAATGTGACTCACTGCCGCTTTCAAGACTTGGCATATGTTGGGTATAAAATGTAGTAATTTCAAACTGCGAATACGTGCATAGAGCCAGAATTTGGCTCCAAAATATTGCTCAGTCCTCGAAATTGGGATGTTTGGGATATTTTGAAAACTGCAGGGGGGTTTGGGACAAATATGACCAAACGCCGCATTCAGAACTTGGCATATGTTGGGTATAAAAAGTTGTAATTTCAAACTGCGAATACGTGCAGAGAGCTTGAATTTGACTCCAAAATATGGCTCAGGCCTCGAAAGTGGGATGTTTGAGATATTTTGAAAACTGCAGGGGGGGGGGTTTTGGACAAATGTGACCAAACGCCGCGTTCAGTACTTGGCATATGTTGGGTATAAAAAAGTCGTAATTTCAAACTGCGAATACGTGCAGAGAGCTAGAATTTGGCTCCAAAATATGGCTCAGGCCTCGAAATTGGGATATTTCGAAAACGGCAGGGGAGTTTGTGTGAAATGTGACTCATTGCCGCTTTCAGGACTTGGCATATGTTGGGTATAAAATGTAGTAATTTCAAACCGCGAATACGTTCATAGAGCCAGAATTTGGCTCCAAAATATGGCTCATGCCTCGAAATTGGGATGTTTTGAAAACTGCAGGGAGGCGTGGGACAAATGTGACCAAACGCCACTTTCAGTACTTGGCATATGTTGGGTACAAAAAGTCGTAATTTCAAATTTCGAATACGTGCAGAGAGCCAGAATTTGGCTCCAAAATATGGCTCAGGCCTCAAAATTGGGATATTTGGGATATTTCGAAAACTGCAGGGGAGTTTGTGCAAAATGTGACTCACTGCCGCTTTCAGGACTTGGCATATGTTGGGTTTAAAATGTCTTAAATTCAAACCGCGAATACGTGCATAGAGCCAGAATTTGGCTCCAAAATATGGCTAAGGCCTCGAAATTGGGATGTTTGGGATATTTTGAAAGCTGCAGGGGGGGTTTGGGACAAATGTGACCAAACGCCGCTTTCAGTACTTTGCATATGTTGGGTATAAAAAAGTCGTAATTTCAAACAGCGAATACGTGCAGAGAGCCAGAATTTGGCTCCAAAATATGGCTCAGACCTCGAAATTTTGATATTTGGGATATTTCGAAAACTCCAGGGGAGTTTGTGCGAAATGTGACTCACTGCCGCTTTCAAGACTTGGCATATGTTGGGTATAAAATGTCGTAATTTCCAAAACCGAATACGTGCAGAGAGCTAGAATTTGGGTCCAAAATATGGCTCATGCCTCGAAATTGGGATGTTTGGGATATTTTGAAAACTGTAGGGAGGTTTGGGACAAATGTGACCAAACGCCACTTTCAGTCCTTGGCTTATGTTGGGTATAAAAAGTCGTAATTTCAAACTTCGAATACGTGAAGAGAGCCAGAATTTGGCTCCAAAATATGGCTCAGGCATCAAAATTGGGATATTTTGGATATTTCGAAAACTGCAGGGGAGTTTGTGCGAAATGTAACTCACTGCCGCTTTCAGGACTTGGCATATGTTGGGTATAAAATGTTGTAATTTCAAACCGCGAATACGTGCATAGAGCCAAAATTTGGCTCCAAAATATGGCTCTGGCCTCGAAATTGGGATGTTTGGGATATTTTGAAAACTGCAGGGAGGTTTGGGACAAATGTGACCAAACGCCACTTTCAGTCCTTGGCATATGTTGGGTATACAAATTCGTAATATCAAACTGCGAGTACGTGCAGAGAGCCTGAATTTGGCTCCAAAATATGGCTCAGGCCTCGATATTCTGATGTTTGGGATATTTTGAAAACTGCAGGGAGGTTTGGGACAAATGTGACCAAACGCCGCTTTCAGTACTTTGCATATGTTGGGTATAAAAAATTCGTAATTTCAAACTGCGAAAACGTGCAGAGAGCCAGAACTTGGCACCAATATATGGCTCAGGCCTCGAAATTGGGATATTTGGGATATTTCGAAAACTGCAAGGGAGTTTGTGAGAAATGTGATTTACTGCCGCTTTCAAGACGTGGCATATGTTGGATATAAAATGTCGTAATTTCAAACGCGAATACGTGCATATAGCCAGAATTTGGCTCCAAAATATGGCTAAGGCCTCGAAATTGGGATGTTTGGGATATTTTGAAAACTGCAGGGGGGTTTGGGACAAATGTGACCAAACGCCGCTTTCAGTACTTTGCATATGTTGGGTATAAAAAAGTCGTAATTTCAAACAGCGAATACGTGCAGAGAGCCAGAATTTGGCTCCAAAATATGGCTCAGTCCTCGAAATTGGGATGTTTGCGATATTTTGAAAACCTCAGGGGGCTTTGAGACAAATATGACCAAAAGCCACTTTCAGAACTTGGCATATGTTGGGTATAAAAAGTCGTAATTTCAAACTGCGAATACGTGCATAGAGCCAGAATTTGGCTCTAAAATATTGTTCAGGCCTCGAAATTGGGATGTTTGGGATATTTTGAAAACTGCAGGGAGGTGTGGGACAAATGTGACCAAACGCCACTATCAGTACTTGGCATATGTTGGGTATAAAAAGTCGTAATTTCAAACTTCGAATACGTGCAGAGAGCCAGAATTTGGCTCCAAAATATGGCTCAGGCCTCAAAATTGAGATATATGGGATATTTCGAAAACTGCAGGGGAGTTTGTGCAAAATGTGACTCACTGCCGCTTTCAGGACTTGGCATATGTTGGATATAAAATGTCGTAATTTCAAACCGCGAATACGTGCATAGAGCCAGAATTTGGCTCCAAAATATGGCTAAGGCCTCGAAATTGGGATGTTTGGGATATTTTGAAAACTGCACGGGGGTTTGGGACAAATGTGACCAAACGCCGCTTTCAGTACTTTGCATATGTTGGGTATAAAAAAGTCGTAATTTCAAACAGCGAATACGTGCAGAGAGCCAGAATTTGGCTCCAAAATATGGCTCAGACCTCGAAATTGGGATATTTGGGGTATTTCGAAAACTGCAAGGGAGTTTGTGAGAAATGTGACTCAATGCCGCTTACAAGACTTGGCATATGTTGGGTATAAAATGTCGTAATTTCAAACCGCGAATACGTGCATAGAGCCAGAATTTGGCTTTAAAATATGGCTCAGGCCTCGAAATTGGGATGTTTGGGATATTTTGAAAACTGCAGGGAGGTTTGGGACAAATGTGACCAAACGCCACTTTCAGTCCTTGGCATATGTTGGGTATACAAATTCGTAATATCAAACTGCGAATACGTGCAGAGAGCCTGAATTTGTCTCCAAAATATGGCTCAGGCCTCGATATTCTGATGTTTGGGATATTTTGAAAACTGCAGGGAGGTTTGGGACAAATGTAACCAAACGCCGCTTTCAGTACTTGGCATATGTTGGGAATAAAAAGTCGTAATTTCAAACTGCGAATACGTGCAGAGAGCTTGAATTTGGCTCCAATATATTGCTCAGGCCTCGAAATTGGGATATTTGGGATATTTTGAAAACTCCAGGGGACTTTGTGCGAAATGTGACTCACTGCCGCTTTCAGGACTTGGCATATGTTGGGTATATAAATTCGTAATTTCAAACTTCGAATACGTGCAGAGAGCCACAATTTGGCTCCAAAATATGGCTCATGCCTCGAAATTGGGATGTTTGGCATATATTGAAAACTGCAGGGAGGTGTGGGACAAATGTCACCAAACGCCACTTTTAGTACTTGGCATATCTTGGGTATAAAAAGTCGTAATTTCAAATTGCGAATACGTGCAGATAGCCAGAATTTGGCTCCAAAATATTGCTCAGGCCTCGAAATTGGGATATTTGGGATATTTTGAAAACTGCAGGGAGGTGTGGGACAAATGTGACCAAACGCCACTTTCAATACTTGACAAATGTTGGGTATAAAAAGTCGTAATTTCAAATTGCGAATACGTGCAGAGAGCCAGAATTTGACTCCAAAATATGGCTCAGGCCTCAAAATTAGGATATTTGGGATATTCCGAAACTGCAGGGGAGTTTGTGCGAAATGTGACTCACTGCTGCTTCCAGGACTTGGCATATGTTTTGTATAAAATCGTAATTTCAAACTGCGAATACGTGCAGAGAGCCAGAATTTGGATCCAAAATATGGCTCATGCCTCGAAATTGGGATGTTTTGGATATTTTGAAAACTGCAGGGAGGTTTGGGACAAAAGTGACCAAACGCCACTTTCAGTCCTTGGCATATGTTGGGTATAAAAAGTCGTAATTTCAAACTGCGAATACATACAGAGAGCTTGAATTTGGCTCCAAAATATGGCTGAGGCCTCGAAAGTGGGATGTTTGGGATATTTTGAAAACTGCAGGGGAGGTTTTGGACAAATGTGACCAAACGCCGCGTTCAGTACTTGGCATATGTTGGGTATAAAAAGACGTAATTTCAAACTGCGAATACGTGCAGAGAGCTTGAATTTGGCTCCAAAATATGGCTCAGGCCTCGAAAGTGGGATATTTCGAAAACTGCAGGGGAGTTTGTGCGAAATGTGACTCTCTGCCGCGTTCAGGACTTGGCATATGTTGGGAATAAAATGTAGTAATTTCAAACCGCGAATACGTTCATAGAGCCAGAATTTGGCTCCAAAATATGACTCATGCCTCGAAATTGGGATGTTTGGAAAAGTGCAGGGAGGCGTGGGACAAATGTGACCAAACGCCACTTTCAGTACTTGGCATATGTTGGGTACAAAAAGTCGTAATTTCAAATTGCGAATACGTGCAGAGAGCCAGAATTTGGCTCCAAAATATGGCTCAGGCCTCAAAATTGGGATATTTGGGATATTTCGAAAACTGCAGGGGAGTTTGTGCAAAATGTGACTCACTGCCGCTTTCAGGACTTGGCATATGTTGGGTTTAAAATGTCTTAAATTCAAACCGTGAATACGTGCATAGAGCCAGAATTTGGCTCCAAAATATGGCTAAGGCCTCGAAATTGGGATGTTTGGGATATTTTGAAAGCTGCAGGGGGGGTTTGGGACAAATGTGACCAAACGCCGATTTCAGTACTTTGCATATGTTGGGTATAAAAAAGTCGTAATTTCAAAAAGCGAATACGTGCAGAGAGCCAGAATTTGGCTCCAAAATATGGCTCAGACCTCGAAATTTTGATATTTGGGATATTTCGAAAACTCCAGGGGAGTTTGTGCGAAATGTGACTCACTGCCGCTTTCAAGACTTGGCATATGTTGGGTATAAAATGTCGTAATTTCCAAAACCGAATACGTGCAGAGAGCTAGAATTTGGGTCCAAAATATGGCTCATGCCTCGAAATTGGGATGTTTGGGATATTTTGAAAACTGTAGGGAGGTTTGGGACAAATGTGACCAAACGCCACTTTCAGTCCTTGGCTTATGTTGGGTATAAAAAGTCGTAATTTCAAACTTTGAATACGTGAAGAGAGCCAGAATTTGGCTCCAAAATATGGCTCAGGCATAAAAATTGGGATATTTGGGATATTTCGAAAACTGCAGGGGAGTTTGTGCGAAATGTAACTCACTGCCGCTTTCAGGACTTGGCATATGTTGGGTATAAAATGTTGTAATTTCAAACCGCTAATACGTGCATAGAGCCAAAATTTGGCTCCAAAATATGGCTCTGGCCTCGAAATTGGGATGTTTGGGATATTTTGCAAACTGCAGGGAGGTTTGGGACAAATGTGACCAAACGCCGATTTCAGTCCTTGGCATATGTTGGGTATACAAATTCGTAATATCAAACTGCGAGTATGTGCATAGAGCCTGAATTTGGCTCCAAAATATGGCTCAGGCCTCGATATTCTGATGTTTGGTATATTTTGAAAACTGCAGGGAGGTTTGGGACAAATGTATCCAAACGCCGCTTTCAGTACGTGGCATATGTTGGGTATAAAAAATTCGTAATTTCATACTGCGAATACGTGCAGAGAGCCAGAATTTGGCATCAAAATATGGCTCAGACCTCGAAATTTTGATATTTGGGATATTTCGAAAACTGTAGGCGAGTTTCTGCAAAATGTGACTCACTGCCGCTTTCAGGACATGGCATATGTTGGGTATAAAAAGTCGTAATTTCAAACTGCGAATACGTGCATAGAGCCAGAATTTGGCTCTAAAATATTGCTCAGGCCTCGAAATTGGGATGTTTGGGATATTTTGAAAACTGCAGGGAGGTGTGGGACAAATGTGACCAAACGCCACTATCAGTACTTGGCATATGTTGGGTATAAAAAGTCGTAATTTCAAACTTCGAATACGTGCAGAGAGCCAGAATTTGACTCCAAAATATGGCTCAGGCCTCAAAATTGAGATATTTGGGATATTTCGAAAACTGCAGGGGTGTTTGGGCAAAATGTGACTCACTGCAGCTTTCAGGACTTTGCATATGTTGGATATAAAATGTCGTAATTTCAAACCGCGAATACATGCATAGAGCCAGCATTTGGCTCCAAAATATGGCTAAGGCCTCGAAATTGGGATGTTTGGGATATTTTGAAAACTGAAGGGGGGTTTGGGACAAATGTGACCAAACGCCGCTTTCAGTACTTTGCATATGTTGGGTATAAAAAAGTCGTAATTTCAAACCGCGAATACGTGCATAGAGCCAGAATTTGGCTCCAAAATATGGCTCAGGCCGCGAAATTGGGATGTTTGGGATATTTTGAAAACTGCAGGGGGGGGTTTGGGACAAATGTGACCAAACGCCGCTTTCAATACTTGGTATATGTTGGGTATAAAATGTCGTAAATTCAAACCGCGAATACGTGTATAGAGCCAGAATTTGGCTCCAAAATATGGCTAAGGTCTCGAAATTAGGTTGTTTGGGATATTTTGAAAACTGCAGGGGGGGTTTGAGACTAATGTGACCAAACGCCGCTTTCAGTACTTGGCATATGTTGGGTATAAAAAATTCGTATTTTCAAACTGCGAATACGTGCAGAGAGCCAGAATTTGGCTACAAAATATGGCTCAGACCTCGAAATTTTGATATTTGGGATATTTCGAAAACTGCAAGGAGGTTTGGGACAAATGTGACCAAACGCCACTTCAGTCCTTGGCTTATGTTGGGTATAAAATTCGTAATTTCAAACTTCGAATTCGTGAAGAGAGACAGAATTTGGCTCCAAAATATGGCTCAGGCCTCAAAATTGGGATATTTGGCATATTTCGAAAGCTGCAGGGGAGTTTGTGCGAAATGTGACTCACTGCGGCTTTCATGACTTGGTATATTTTGGGTATAAAATTTTGTAATTTCAAACCGCAAATACGTGCATAGAGCCAGAATTTGGCCCGAAAATATGGCTCTGGCCTCGAAATTTGGATGTTTGGGATATTTTGAAAACTGCAGGGAGGTTTGGGACAAATGTGACCAAACGCCACTTTCAGTCCTTGGCATATGTTGGGTATACAAATTCGTAATATCAAACTGCGAATACGTGCAGAGAGCCTGAATTTGGCTCCAAAATATGGCTCAGGCCTCGATATTCTGATGTTTGGGATATTTTGAAAACTGCAGGGAGGTTTGGGACAAATGTAACCAAACGCCGCTTTCAGGACTTGGCATATGTTGGGTTTAAAATGTCTTAAATTCAAACCGTGAATACGTGCATAGAGCCAGAATTTGGCTCCAAAATATGGCTAAGGCCTCGAAATTGGGATGTTTGGGATATTTTGAAAGCTGCAGGGGGGGTTTGGGACAAATGTGACCAAACGCCGATTTCAGTACTTTGCATATGTTGGGTATAAAAAAGTCGTAATTTCAAAAAGCGAATACGTGCAGAGAGCCAGAATTTGGCTCCAAAATATGGCTCAGACCTCGAAATTTTGATATTTGGGATATTTCGAAAACTCCAGGGGAGTTTGTGCGAAATGTGACTCTGCCGCTTTCAAGACTTGGCATATGTTGGGTATAAAATGTCGTAATTTCCAAAACCGAATACGTGCAGAGAGCTAGAATTTGGGTCCAAAATATGGCTCATGCCTCGAAATTGGGATGTTTGGGATATTTTGAAAACTGTAGGGAGGTTTGGGACAAATGTGACCAAACGCCACTTTCAGTCCTTGGCTTATGTTGGGTATAAAAAGTCGTAATTTCAAACTTTGAATACGTGAAGAGAGCCAGAATTTGGCTCCAAAATATGGCTCAGGCATCAAAATTGGGATATTTGGGATATTTCGAAAACTGCAGGGGAGTTTGAGCGAAATGTAACTCACTGCCGCTTTCAGGACTTGGCATATGTTGGGTATAAAATGTTGTAATTTCAAACCGCGAATACGTGCATAGAGCCAAAATTTGGCTCCAAAATATGGCTCTGGCCTCGAAATTGGGATGTTTGGGATATTTTGCAAACTGCAGGGAGGTTTGGGACAAATGTGACCAAACGCCGATTTCAGTCCTTGGCATATGTTGGGTATACAAATTCGTAATATCAAACTGCGAGTATGTGCATAGAGCCTGAATTTGGCTCCAAAATATGGCTCAGGCCTCGATATTCTGATGTTTGGGATATTTTGAAAACTGCAGGGAGGTTTGGGACAAATGTATCCAAACGCCGCTTTCAGTACTTGGCATATGTTGGGTATAAAAAATTCGTAATTTCATACTGCGAATACGTGCAGAGAGCCAGAATTTGGCATCAAAATATGGCTCAGACCTCAAAATTGAGATATTTGGGATATTTCGAAAACTGCAGGGGTGTTTGGGCAAAATGTGACTCACTGCAGCTTTCAGGACTTTGCATATGTTGGATATAAAATGTCGTAATTTCAAACCGCGAATACATGCATAGAGCCAGAATTTGGCTCCAAAATATGGCTAAGGCCTCGAAATTGGGATATATGGGATATTTTGAAAACTGCAAGGAGGTTTGGGACAAATGTGACCAAACGCCACTTTCAATACTTGACATATGTTGGGTATAAAAAGTCGTAATTTCAAATTGCGAATACGTGCAGAGAGCCAGAATTTGGCTCCAAAATATGGCTCAGGCCTCAAAATTAGTATATTTGGGATATTCCGAAACTGCAGGGGAGTTTGTGCGAAATGTGACTCACTGCTGCTTTCAGGACTTGGCATATGTTTTGTATATAAAATCGTAATTTCAAACTGCGAATACGTGCAGAGAGCCAGAATTTGGATCCAAAATATGGCTCATGCCTAGAAATTGGGATGTTTGGGATATTTTGAAAACTGCAGGGAGGTTTGGGACAAATGTGACCAAACGCCACTTTCAGTCCTTGGCATATGTTGGGTATAAAAAGTCGTAATTTCAAACTTCGAATACGTGAAGAGAACTTGAATTTGGCTCCAAAATATGGCTGAGGCCTCGAAAGTGGGATGTTTGGGATATTTTGAAAACTGCAGGGGAGGTTTTGGACAAATGTGACCAAATGCCGCGTTCAGTACTTGGCATATGTTGGGTATAAAAAAGTCGTAATTTCAAACTGCGAATACGTGCAGAGAGCCAGAATTTGGCTCCAAATTATTGCTCAGGCCTCGAAATTGGGATATTTGGGATATTTTGAAAACTCCAGGGGAGTTTGTGCGAAATGTGACTCACTGCCGCTTTCAGGACTTGGCACATGTTGGGTATATAAATTCGTAATTTCAAACTGCGAATACGTGCAGAGAGCCACAATTTGGCTCCAAAATATGGCTCATGCCTCGAAATTGGGATGTTTGGGATATTTTGAAAACTGCAGGGAGGTGTGGGACAAATGTGACCAAACGCCACTTTTAGTACTTGGCATATGTTGGGTATAAAAAGTCGTAATTTCAAATTGCGAATACGTGCAGAGAGCCAGAATTTGGTTCCAAAATATCGTTCAGGCCTCGAAATTGGGATATTTTGAAAACTGCAAGGAGGTTTGGTACAAATTGGACCAAACGCCACTTTCAGTACTTAGCATATGTTGGGTATAAAAATTCGTAATTTCAAACTTCGAATACGTGAAGAGAGCCAGAATTTGGCTCCAAAATATGGCTCAGGCCTCAAAATTTGGATATTTGGGATATTTCGAAAACTGCAGGGGAGTTTGTCCAAAATGTGACTCACTGACGCATTCAGGACTTGGCATATGTTGGGTATAAAATGTTGTAATTTCAAACAGCGAATACGTGCATAGAGCCAGAATTTGGCTCCAAAACATGGCTCTGGCCTCGAAATTGGGATGTTTGGGATATTTTGAAAACTGCAGGGAGGTTTGGGACAAATGTGACCAAACGCCACTTTCAGTCCTTGGCATATGTTGGGTATACAAATTCGTAATATCAAACTGCGAGTACGTGCAGAGAGCCTGAATTTGGCTCCAAAATATGGCTCAGGCCTCGATATTCTGATGTTTGGGATATTTTGAAAACTGCAGGGAGGTTTGGGACATATGTAACCAAACGCCGCTTTCAGTACTTGGCATATGTTGGGTATAAAAAATTCGTAATTTCATACTGCGAATACGTGCATAGAGCCAGAATTTGGCTCCAAAATATGGCTCATGCCTCGAAATTGGGATGTTTGGGATATTTTGAAAACTGCAGGAAGGTTTGGGACAAATGTAACCAAACGCCACTTTTAGTACTTGGCATATGTTGGGTATAAAAAGTCGTAATTTCAAATTGCGAATACGTGCAGAGAGCCAGAATTTGGCTCCAAAATATTGTTCAGGCCTCGAAATTGGGATATATGGGATATTTTGAAAACTGCAAGGAGGTTTGGGACAAATGTAACCAAACGCCGCTTTCAGTACTTGGCATATGTTGGGTATAAAAAAGTCGTAATTTCAAACTGCGAATACGTGCAGAGAGCCAGAATTTGGCTCCAAAATATTGCTCAGGCCTCGAAATTGGGATATTTGGAATATTTTGAAAACTCCAGGGGAGTTTGTGCGAAATGTGACTCACTGCCGCTTTCAGGACTTGGCATATGTTGGGTATATAAATTCGTAATTTCAAACTGCTAATACGTGCAGAGAGCGACAATTTGGCTCCAAAATGTGGCTCATGCCTCGAAAATGGGATGTTTGGGATATTTTTAAAACTGCAGGAAGGTGTGGGATAAATGTGACCAAACGCCACTTTTAGTACTTGGCATATGTTGGGTATAAAAAGTCGTAATTTCAAAATGCGAATACGTGCAGAGAGCCAGAATTTGGCTCCAAAATATTGTTCAGGCCTCGAAATTGGGATATATGGGATATTTTGAAAACTGCAAGGAGGTTTGGGACAAATTGGACCAAACGCCACTTTCAGTACTTAGCATATGTTGGGAATAAAAAATCGTAATTTCAAACTTCGAATACGTGCAGATAGCCAGAATTTGGCTCCTAAATATTGCTCAGGCCTCGAAATTGGGATATTTGGGATATTTTAAAAACTAAATTGAGGTGTGGGACAAATGTGACCAAACGCCACTTTCAGTACTTGGCATATATTGGGTATAAAAAGTCGTAATTTCAAACTTCGAATACGTGCAGAGAGCCAGAATTTGGCTCCAAAATATGGCTCAGGCCTCAAAATTGGGATATTTGGGATATTTCGAAAACTGCAGGGGAGTTTGTGCGAAATGTGACTCACTGCCGCTTTCAGGACTTGGCATCTGTTGGGTATAAAATGTCGTAATTTCAAACCGCGAATACGTGCATAGAGCCAGAATTTGGCTCCAAAATATGGCTAAGGCCTCGAAATTGGGATGTTTGGGATATTTTGAAAACTGCAGGGTGGATTGAGACAAATGTGACCAAACGCCGCTTTAAGTACTTGGAATATGTTGGGTATAAAAAAGTGATAATTTCAAACTGCGAATACGTGCAGAGAGCCAGAATTTGGCTCCAAAATATAGCTCAGGCCTCGATATTGTGATGTTTGGGAGATTTTGAAAACTGCAGGGAGGTTTGGGACAAATGTAACCAAATGCCGCTTTCAGTACTTGGCATATGTTGGGTATAAAAAATTCGTAATTTCATACTGCAAATACGTGCAGAGAGCCAGAATTTGGCTCCAAAATATGGCTCAGGCTTGGATATTGGGATATTTTGGATATTTCGAAAACTGTAGGGGAGTTTGTGCAAAATTTGACTCACTGCCGCTTTTAGTACTTGGCATATGTTGGGTATAAAAAATTCGTAATTTCATACTGCAAATACGTGCAGAGAGCCAGAATTTGGCTCCAAAATATTGCTCAGTCCTCGAAATTGGTATGTTTGGGATATTTTGAAAACTGCAGGGGGGTTTGGGACAAATATGGTCAAACGCCGCTTTCAGAACTTGGCATATGTTAGGTATAAAAAAGTGGTAATTTCAAACTGCGAATACTTGCAAAGAGCCAGAATTTGGCTCCAAAATATGGCTCAGGCCTCGAAATTGGGATGTTTGGGATATTTTGAAAACTGCAGGGGAGTTTTTTGCGAAATGTGACTCACTGCCGCTTTCAAGACTTGGCATATGTTGGGTATAAAATGTCGTAATTTCCAAAACCGAATACGTGCAGAGAGCTAGAATTTGGGTCCAAAATATGGCTCATGCCTCGAAATTGGGATGTTTGGGATATTTTGAAAACTGCAGGGAGGTTTGTGACATATGTGACCAAACGCCACTTCAGTCCTTGGCTTATGTTGGGTATAAAATTCGTAATTTCAAACTTCGAATTCGTGAAAAGAGACAGAATTTGGCTCCAAAATATGGCTCAGGCCTCAAAATTGGGATATTTGGCATATTTCGAAAGCTGCAGGGGAGTTTGTGCGAAATGTGACTCACTGCGGCTTTCATGACTTGGCATATTTTGGGTATAAAATTTTGTAATTTCAAACCGCAAATACGTGCATAGAGCCGGAATTTGGCCCGAAAATATGGCTCTGGCCTCGAAATTTGGATGTTTGGGATATTTTGAAAACTGCAGGGAGGTTTGGGACAAATGTGACCAAACGCCACTTTCAGTCCTTGGCATATGTTGGGTATACAAATTCGTAATATCAAACTGCGAATACGTGCAGAGAGCCTGAATTTGGCTCCAAAATATGGCTCAGGCCTCGATATTCTGATGTTTGGGATATTTTGAAAACTGCAGGGAGGTTTGGGACAAATGTAACCAAACACCGCTTTCAGTACTTGGAATATGTAAGGTATAAAAAATTCGTAATTTCATACTGCGAATACGTGCAGAGAGCCAGAATTTGGCTCCAAAATATGGCTCAGGCCTCGAAATTGGGATATTTGGGATATTTCGAAAACTGCAGGGGAGTTTGTGCGAAATGTGACTCACTGCCGCTTTCAGGACTTGGCATATGTTGGATATAAAATGTAGTAATTTCAAAATGCGAATACGTGCATAGAGCCAGAATTTGGCTCCAAAATATTGCTCAGTCCTCGAAATTGGGATGTTTGGGATATTTTGAAAACTGCAGAGGGGTTTGGGACAAATATGACCAAACGCCGCATTCAGAACTTGGCATATGTTGGGTATAAAAAGTCGTAATTTCAAACTGCGAATACGTGCAGAGAGCTTGAATTTGGCTCCAAAATATGGCTCAGGCCTCGAAAGTGGGATGTTTGGGATATTTTGAAAACTGCAGGGGAGTTTGTGCGAAATGTGACTCACTGCCGCTTTCAGGACTTGGCATATGTTGGGTATAAAATGTATTAATTTCAAACCGCGAATACGTGCATAGAGCCAGAATTTGGCTCCAAAATACGGCTCATGCCTCGAAATTGGTATGTTTGGGATATTTTGAAAACTGCAGGGAGGTGTGGGACAAATGTGACCAAACGCCACTTTCAGTACTTGGCATATGTTGGGTATAAAAAGTCGTAATTTCAAACTTCGAATACGTGCAGAGAGCCAGAATTTGGCTCCAAAATATGGCTCATACCTCGAAATTGGGATGTTTGGGATATTTTGAAAACTGTAGGGAGGTTTGGGACAAATGTGACCAAACGCCACTTTCAGTCCTTGGCTTATGTTGGGTATAAAAAGTCGTAATTTCAAACTTCGAATACGTGAAGAGAGCCAGAATTTGGCTCCAAAATATGGCTCAGGCCTAAAAATTGGGATATTTGGGATATTTCGACAACTGCAGGGGAGTTTGTGCGAAATGTGACTCACTGCCGCTTTCAGAACTTGGCATATGTTGGGTATAAAATGTTGTAATTTCAAACCGCGAATACGTGCAGAGAGCCAGAATTTGGCTCCAAAATATGGCTCAGTCCTCGAAATTGATATATTTGGGATATTTCGACAACTGTAGGCGAGTTTCTGCAAAATTTGACTCACTGCCGCTTTCAGGACTTGGCATATGTTGGGTATAAAAAGTCTTAATTTCAAACTGCGAATACGTGCAGAGAGCTTGAATTTGGCTCCAAAATATGGCTGAGGCCTCGAAAGTTGGATGTTTGGGATATTTTGAAAACTGCAGGGGGGGTTTTAGACAAATGTGACCAACGCCGCGTTCAGTACTTGGCATATGTTGGGTATAAAAAAGTCGTAATTTCAAACTACGAATACGTGCAGAGAGCCAGAATTTGACTCCAAAATATGGCTCAGGCCTCGATATTGGGATATTTGGGATATTTGGAAAACTGCAGGGGAGTTTGTGAGAAATGTGATTCACTGCCGCTTTCAGGACGTGGCATATGTTGGGTATAAAATGTCGTAATTTCAAACCGCGAATACGTGCATAGAGCCAGAATTTGGCTCCAAAATATGGCTCAGGCCTCGAAATTGGGATGTTTGGGATATTTTGAAAACTACACGGGGGGTTTGGGACAAATGTGACCAAACGCCGCTTTCAATACTTGGTATATGTTGGGTATAAAATGTCGTAATTTCAAACCGCGAATACGTGTATAGAGCCAGAATTTGGCTCCAAAATATGGCTAAGACCTCGAAATTGGGATTTTTGGGATATTTTGAAAACTGCAGGGTGGATTGAGACAAATGTGACCAAACGCCGCTTTAAGTACTTGGCATATGTTGGGTATAAAAAAGTGGTAATTTCAAACTGCGAATACGTGCAAAGATCCAGAATTTGGCTTCAAAATATGGCTCACGCCTCGAAATTGGGATGTTTGGGATATTTCGAAAACTGCAGGGGAGTTTGTGCAATATGTGACTCACTGCCGCTTTTAGTACTTGACATATGTTGGGTATAAAAAATTCGTAATTTCATACTGCAAATACGTGCAGAGAGCCAAAATTTGGCTCCAAAATATTGCTCAGGCCTCGATATTGTGATGTTTATGAGATTTTGAAAACTGCGGGGAGGTTTGGGACAAATGTAACCAAACGCCGCTTTCAGTACTTGGCATATGTTGGGTATAAAAAATTCGTAATTTCATACTGCAAATACGTGCAGAGAGCCAGAATTTGGCTCCAAAATATGTCTCAGGCCTGGATATTGGGGTATTTTGGATATTTCGAAAACTGTAGGGGAGTTTGTGCAAAACTTGACTCACTGCCGCTTTTAGTACTTGGCATATGTTGGGTATAAAAAATTCGTAATTTCATACTGCAAATACGTGCAGAGAGCCAAAATTTGGCTCCAAAATATTGCTCAGTCCTCGAAATTGGGATGTTTGGGATATTTTGAAAACTGCAGGGAGGTTTGGGACAAATGTGACCAAACGCCACTTTCAGTCCTTGGCTTATGTTGGGTATAAAAAGTCGTAATTTCAAACTTCGAATAAGTGAAGAGAGCCAGAATTTGGCTCCAAAATATGGCTCAGGCCTCAAAATTGGGATATTTGGGATATTTCGAAAACTGCAGGGGAGTTTGTGCGAAATGTGACTCACTGCGGCTTTCATGACTTGGCATATGTTGGGTATAAAATGTTCTAATTTTAAACCGCGAATACGTGCATAGAGCCAGAATTTGGCTCGAAAATATGGCTCTGGCCTCGAAATTAGGATGTTTGGGATATTTTGAAAACTGCAGGGAGGTTTGGGACAAATGTGACCAAACGCCACTTTCAGTCCTTGGCATATGTTGGGTATAAAAAATTCGTAATTTCATACTGCGAATACGTGCAGAGAGCCAGAATTTGGCTCCAAAATATGGCTCAGGCCTCGATATTCTGATGTTTGGGATATTTTGAAAACTGCAGGGATGTTTGGGACAAATGTAACCAAACGCCGCTTTCAGTACTTGGCATATGTTGGGTATAAAAAATTCGTAATTTCATACTGCGAATACATGCAGAGAGCCAGAATTTGGCTCCAAAATATGGCTCAGGCCTCAAAATTGGGATATTTGGGATATTTCGAAAACTGCAGGGGAGTTTGTGCGAAATGTGACTCACTGCCGCTTTCAGGACTTGGCATATGTTGGGTATAAAATGTAGTAATTTCAAACTGCGAATACGTGCATAGAGCCAGAATTCGGCTCCAAAATATTGCTCAGTCCTCGAAATTGGGATATTTGGGATATTTTGAAAACTGCAGGGGGGTTTGGGACATATATGACCAAACGCCGCATTCCGAACTTGGCATATCTTGGGTATAAAAAAGTCGTAATTTCAAACTACGAATACGTGCAGAGAGCCAGAATTTGGCTCCAAAATATGGCTCAGGCCTCGAAATTGGGATATTTTGAAAACTGCAGGGGAGTTTGTGCGAAATGTGACTCACTGCCGCTTTCAGGACTTGGCATATGTTGGGTATAAAATGTCGTAATTTCAAACCGCGAATACGTGCATAGAGCCAGAATTTGGCTTCAAAATATGGCTCATGCCTCGAAATTGGGATGTTTGGGATGTTTTGAAAACTGCAGGGAGGTGTGGGACAAATGTGACCAAACGCCACTTTCAGTACTTGGCATATGTTGGGTACAAAAAGTCGTAATTTCAAATTGCGAATACGTGCAGAGAGCCAGAATTTGGCTCCAAAATATGGTTCAGTCCTCAAAATTGGGATATTTGGGATATATCGAAAACTGCAGGGGAGATTGTGCGAAATGTGACTCACTACCGCTTTCAGGACTTGGCATATGTTGGGTATATAAATTCGTAATTTCAAACTGCGAATACGTGCTGAGAGCCAGAATTTGGCTCCAAAATATGGCTAATGACTCGAAATTGGGATGTTTGGGATATTTTGAAAACTGCAGGGAGGTGTGGGACAAATGTGACCAAACGCCACTTTCAGTACTTGGCATATGTTGGGTATAAAAAGTCGTAATTTCAAACTTCGAATACATGCAGAGAGCCAGAATTTGGCTCCAAAATATGGCTCAGGCCTCAAAATTGGGATATTTGGGATATTTCGAAAACTGCAGGGGAGTTTGTGCGAAATGTGACTCACTGCCGCTTTCAGTACTTTGCATACGTTGGGTATAAAAAAGTCATAATTTCAAACAGCGAATACGTGCATAGAGCCAGAATTTGGCTCCAAAATATGGCTCAGGCCTCGAAATTGGGATGTTTGGGATATTTTGAAAACTGCAGGGGGGTTTTGGGACAAATGTGACCAAACGCCGCTCTCAGTACTTGGTATATGTTGGGTAAAAAAAATTCGTAATTTCAAACTGCGAATACGTGCATAGAGCCAGAATTTGGCTCCAAAATATGGCTCAGGCCTCGAAATTGGGATATATGGGATATTTTGAAAACTGCAGGGAGGTGTGGGACAAATGTTTGGGTGTGTGCAGGGAGGTGCACACACTGCAGGGAGGTGTGGGTTTTTCATCTTGAAAAACATAAATTAATAATTGAGTCGCAACATGGTTTTATAAATGGCCGTTCATGTTTAACAAATTTGTTATCTTTTTATTCTAGCATTGTTGAGGCAGTTGATAGTGGTAAGGATTGCGATGTTGTATACCTTGACTTTAGCAAAGCTTTTGATACAGTGCCACATGAAAGACTGATTAAAAAGATAGAGTCTCATGGTATTGGGGGTGCTATATTAAGCTGGATTAGGGCATGGCTATACCAAAGGAAACAGAGAGTTAGTATAAATGGAATCAAGTCAGAGTGGGAAAATGTTGTAAGTGGAGTGCCTCAAGGCTCTGTCCTGGGACCTCTGTTGTTTATAATATATATAAATGATTTAGATTCAGGTTTGAGTAGCAACATTTGCAAATTTGCCGATGATACGAAAATCGGTAGGGAAATTAATTCGGAGGAGGACTCACTATCACTTCAAGTTGATCTAGATAGGGTTTTGTAATGCTCAAAGGTTTTTTCAAATGCAGTTTAATGCTGATAAATGTAAAGTTCTGAGGTTAGGTAATGATGATAGAGTTACAAGATACGAGCTAGATGGTGTTGTGATTGCGAAGTCGGATTGCGAAAGGGATCTGGGAGTTATGATTAGTAAGAATTTAAAACAAAAGGATCAATGCATAAATGTTCGTAATAAGGCAAATCGGACACTTGGATTTATTAATCGCAGCGTTAGTAACAAGACACCTGGTGTGGTTCTCAAGCTATATCTTGCTCTAGTTAGGCCCCATTTAGATTATGCAGTTCAGTTTTGGTCGCCATATTATAGAATGGATATAAATTCACTTGAACGTGTCCAGCGTAGGATGACTAAGTTAATTCCCCAAATTAGAAATCTTTCATATGAAGAAAGATTAACAAAGCTGCATTCACTGGAAAGGCGAAGAGTTAGGGGTGACATGATAGAGGTTTACAAGTGGATGAATGGACATAACCGGGGGGATATTAATAGGGTATTAAAAGTATCAACACAGGACAGAACACGAAACAATGGATATAAATTGGATAAGTTTAGATTTAGGAAAGACTTGGGTAAATACTGGTTCAGTAACAGGGTTGTTGATTTGTGGAACCAATTGCCGCGTAACATTGTGGAGGTGGGGTCCCTCGATTGTTTCAAGCACGGGTTGGACAAGTATATGAGTGGGATTGGGTGGTTATAGAATAGGAGCTGCCTCGTATGGGCCAATAGGCCTTCTGCAGTTACCTTTGTTCTTATGTTCTTATGTTCTTAAATGTGACCAAACGCCACTTTCAATACTTGACATATGTTGGGTATAAAAAGTCGTAATTTCAAATTGCGAATACGTGCAGAGAGCCAGAATTTGGCTCCAAAATATGGCTCTGGCCTCAAAATTAGGATATTTGGGATATTCCGAAACTGCAGGGGAGTTTGTGCGAAATGTGACTCACTGCTGCTTTCAGGACTTGGCATATGTTTTGTATATAAAATCGTAATTTCAAACTGCGAATACATGCAGAGAGCCAGAATTTGGATCCAAAATATGGCTCATGCCTCGAAATTGGGGTGTTTGGGATATTTTGAAAACTGCAGGGAGGTTTGGGACAAATGTGACCAAACGCCACTTTCAGTCCTTGGCATATGTTGGGTATAAAAAGCAGTAATTTCAAACTTCGAATACGTGAAGAGAGCCAGAATTTGGCTCCAAAATATGGCTCAGGCCTCAAAATTGGGATATTTGGGATATTTCGAAAACTGCAGGGGAGTTTGTGCAAAATGTGACTCACTGACGCATTCAGGACTTGGCATATGTTGGGTATAAAATGTTGTAATTTCAAACCGCGATTACGTGCATAGAGCCAGAATTTGGCTCGAAAATATAGCTCTGGCCTCGAAATTAGGATGTTTGGGATATTTTGAAAACTGCAGGGAGGTTTGGGACAAATGTGACCAAACGCCGCTTTCAGTATTTGGCATATGTTGGGTATACAAATTCGTAATATCAAACTGCGAATATGTGCAGAGAGCCTGATTTTGGCTCCAAAATATGGCTCAGGCCTCGATATTCTGATGTTTGGGATATTTTGAAAACTGCAGAGAGGTTTGGTACAAATGTAACCAAACGCCGCTTTCAGTACTTGGCATATGTTGGGTATAAAAATTCGTAATTTCAAACTGCGAATACGTGCAGAGAGCTTGAATTTGGCTCCAAAATATGGCTGAGGCCTCGAAAGTGGGATGTTTGGGATATTTTGAAAACTGCAGGGAGGTGTGGGACAAATGTGACCAAACGCCACTTTCAGTATTTGGCATATGTTGGGTATAAAAAGTCGTAATTTCAAACTTCGAATACATGCAGAGAGCCAGAATTTGGCTCCAAAATATGGCTCAGGCCTCAAAATTGGGATATTTGGGATATTTCGAAAACTGCAGGGGAGTTTGTGCGAAATGTGACTCACTGCCGCTTTCAGGACTTGGCATATGTTGGGTATAAAATGTCGTAATTTCAAACCGCGAATACGTGCATAGAGCCAGAATTTGGCTCCAAAATATGGCTAAGGCCTCGAAATTGGGATGTTTGGGATATTTTAAAAACTGCATGGGGGGTTTGGGACAAATGTGACCAAATGCCGTTTTCAGTACTTGGCATATGTTGGGTATAAAAAAGTCGTAATTTCAAACAGCGAATACGTGCAGAGAGCCAGAATTTGGCTCCAAAATATGGCTCAGGCCTCGAAATTGGGATATTTGGGATATTTCAAAAACTCCAGGGGAGTTTGTGCGAAATGTGACTCACTGCCGCTTTCAAGACTTGGGATATGTTGGGTATAAAATGTCGTAATTTCAAACCACGAATACATGCATAGAGCCAGAATTTGGCTCCCAAATATGGCTCAGACTTCGAAATTGGGATGTTTGGGATATTTTGAAAACTGCAGGGGGTTTTGTGACAAATATGACCAAACGCTGCTTTTAGTACTTGGCATATGTTGGGTATAAAAAGTAGTAATTTCAAATTGCGAATACGTGCAGAGAGCCCGAATTTGGCTCCAAAATATTGCTCAGGCCTCGAAATGGGGATATTTGGGATATTTTAAAAACTGCAGGGTGGATTGAGACAAATGTGACCAAACGCCGCTTTCAGTACTTGGCCTATGTTGCGTATAAAAAAGTGGTAATTTCAAACTGCGATTACGTGCGAAGAGCCAGAATTTGGCTCCAAAATATTGCTCAGGCCTCGAAATTGGGATATTTAGGATATTTTGAAAACTGCAGGGAGGTTTGGGACAAATTTGACCAAACGCCACTTTCTGTACTTGGCATATGTTGGGTATACAAATTCGTAATTTCAAACTTCGAATACGTGCAGAGAGCCAGAGTTTGGCTCCAAAATATGGCTCACGCCTCGAAATTGGGATGTTTGGGATATTTTGAAAACTGCAGGGAAGTTTGTTCAAAATGTGACTCACTGCCGCTTTCAGTACTTGGCATATGTTGGGTATAAAAATCGAAATATCATACTGCGAATACGTGCAGAGAGCCAGAATTTGGCTCCAAAATATGGCTCAGGCCTCAAAATTAGGATATTTGGGATATTCCGAAATTGCAGGGGAGTTTGTGCGAAATGTGACTCACTGCTGCTTTCAGGACTTGGCATATGTTTTGTATATAAAATCGTAATTTCAAACTGCGAATACATCCAGAGAGCCAGAATTTGGATCCAAAATATGGCTCATGCCTCGAAATTGGGATGTTTGGGATATTTTGAAAACTGCAGGGAGGTTTGGGACAAATGTGACCAAACGCCACTTTCAGTACTTGGCATATGTTGGGTATAAAAATCGTAATATCATACTGCGAATACGTGAAGAGAGCCAGAATTTGGCTCCAAAATATGGCTCAGGCCTCAAAATTGGGATATTTGGGATATTTCAAAAACTGCAGGGGAGTTTGTGCAAAATGTGACTCACTGACGCATTCAGGACTAGGCATATGTTGGGTATAAAATGTTGTAATTTCAAACCGCGATTACGTGCATAGAGCCAGAATTTGGCTCCAAAATATGGCTCAGGCCTCGATATTCTGATGTTTGGGATATTTTGAAAACTGCAGGGAGGTTTGGGACAAATGTAACCAAACGCCGCTTTCAATACTTGGCATATGTTGGGTATAAAAAGTCGTAATTTCAAACTGCGAATACGTGCAGAGAGCCTGAGTTTGGCTCCAAAATATGGCTGAGGCCTCGAAAGTGGGATGTTTGGGATATTTTGAAAACTGCAGGGGAGGATTTGGACAAATGTAACCTAACGCCGCGTTCAGTACTTGGCATATGTTGGGTATAAAAAAGCCGTAATTTCAAACCGCGATTACGTGCATAGAGCCAGAATTTGGCTCCAAAATATGGCTCTGGCCTCGAAATTGGGATGTTTGGGATATTTTTAAAACTGCTGGGAGGTTTGGGACAAATGTGACCAAACGCCACTTTCAGTCCTTGGCATATGTTGGGTATACAAATTCGTAATATCAAACTGCGAATATGTGCAGAGAGCCTGAATTTGGCTCCAAAATATAGCTGAGGCCTCGAAAGTGGGATGTTTGGGATATTTTGAAAACTGCAGGGGAGGATTTGGACAAATGTAACCAAACGCCGCGTTAAGTACTTGGCATATGTTGGGTATAAAAAAGCCGTAATTTCAAACTGCGAATACGTGCAGAGAGCAAGAATTTGGCTCCAAAATATTGTTCAGGCCTCGAAATTGGGATATATGGATATTTTGAAAAATGCAAGGAGGTTTGGGACAAATTGGACCAAACGCCACTTTCAGTACTTAGCATATGTTGGGTATAAACATTCGTAATTTCAAACTTCGAATACGTGCAGATAGCCAGAATTTGGTTCCAAAATATTGCTCAGGCCTTGAAATTGGAATATTTGGGATATTTTGAAAGCTGCAAGGAGGTTTGGGACAAATTTGACCAAACGTTACTTTCAGTACTTGGCATATGTTGGGTATAAAAATTCGTAATTTCAAACTTCGAATACGTTCAGAGAGCCAGAATTTGGCTCCAAAATATTGCTCAGGCCTCGAAATTGGGATATTTGGGATATTTCGAAAACTGCAGGGGAGTTTGTGCAAAATGTGACTCACTACCACATTTAGTACTTGGCATATGTTGGGTATAAAATTCGTAATATCAAACTGCGAATACGTGCATAGAGCCAGAATTTGGCTCCAAAATATGGCTCAGGCCTCGAAATTGGGATATATGGGATATTTTGAAAACTGCAAGGAGGTTTGGGACAAATTGGACCAAATGCCACATACAGTACTTTGCATATGTTGGGTATAAAAATTCGTAATTTCAATCTTCGAATACGTGCAGATAGCAGGAATTTGGCTCCAAAATATTGCTCAGGCCTCGAAATTGGTTTATTTGGGATATTTTGAAAACTGCAGAGAGGTTTGGTACAAATGTAACCAAACGCCGCTTTCAGTACTTGGCATATGTTGGGTATAAAAATTCGTAATTTCAAACTGCGAATACGTGCAGAGAGCTTGAATTTGGCTCCAAAATATGGCTGAGGCCTCGAAAGTGTGATATTTGGGATATTTTGAAAACTGCAGGGAGGTGTGGGACAAATGTGACCAAACGCCACTTTCAGTACTTGGCATATGTTGGGTATAAAAAGTCGTAATTTCAAACTTCGAATACATGCAGAGAGCCAGAATTTGGCTCCAAAATATGGCTCAGGCCTCAAAACTGGGATATTTGGGATATTTCGAAAACTGCAGGGGAGTTTGTGCGAAATGTGACTCACTGCCGCTTTCAGGACTTGGCATATGTTGGGTATAAAATGTCGTAATTTCAAACCGCGAATACGTGCATAGAGCCAGAATTTGGCTCCAAAATATGGCTAAGGCCTCGAAATTGGGATGTTTGGGATATTTTAAAAACTGCATGGGGGGTTTGGGACAAATGTGACCAAATGCCGTTTTCAGTACTTGGCATATGTTGGGTATAAAAAAGTCGTAATTTCAAACAGCGAATACGTGCAGAGAGCCAGAATTTGGCTCCAAAATATGGCTCAGGCCTCGAAATTGGGATATTTGGGATATTTCAAAAACTCCAGGGGAGTTTGTGTGAAATGTGACTCACTGCCGCTTTCAAGACTTGGGATATGTTGGGTATAAAATGTCGTAATTTCAAACCGCGAATACATGCATAGAGCCAGAATTTGGCTCCCAAATATGGCTCAGGCTTCGAAATTGGGATGTTTGGGATATTTTGAAAACTGCAGGGGGGTTTGGGACAAATATGACCAAACGCTGCTTTTAGTACTTGGCATATGTTGGGTATAAAAAGTAGTAATTTCAAATTGCGAATACGTGCAGAGAGCCCGAATTTGGCTCCAAAATATTGCTCAGGCCTCGAAATGGGGATATTTGGGATATTTTAATAACTGCAGGGTGGATTGAGACAAATGTGACCAAACGCCGCTTTCAGTACTTGGCCTATGTTGCGTATAAAAAAGTGGTAATTTCAAACTGCGATTACGTGCGAAGAGCCAGAATTTGGCTCCAAAATATTGCTCAGGCCTCGAAATTGGGATATTTAGGATATTTTGAAAACTGCAGGGAGGTTTGGGACAAATTTGACCAAACGCCACTTTCTGTACTTGGCATATGTTGGGTATACAAATTCGTAATTTCAAACTTCGAATACGTGCAGAGAGCCAGAGTTTGGCTCCAAAATATGGCTCACGCCTCGAAATTGGGATGTTTGGGATATTTTGAAAACTGCAGGGAAGATTGTTCAAAATGTGACTCACTGCCGCTTTCAGTACTTGGCATATGTTGGGTATAAAAATCGTAATATCATACTGCGAATACGTGCACAGAGCCAGAATTTGGCTCCAAAATATGGCTCAGGCCTCAAAATTAGGATATTTGGGATATTCCGAAATTGCAGGGGAGTTTGTGCGAAATGTGACTCACTGCTGCTTTCAGGACTTGGCATATGTTTTGTATATAAAATCGTAATTTCAAACTGCGAATACATCCAGAGAGCCAGAATTTGGATCCAAAATATGGCTCATGCCTCGAAATTGGGATGTTTGGGATATTTTGAAAACTGTAGGGAGGTTTGGGACAAATGTGACCAAACGCCACTTTCAGTACTTGGCATATGTTGGGTATAAAAATCGTAATATCATACTGCGAATACGTGAAGAGAGCCAGAATTTGGCTCCAAAATATGGCTCAGGCCTCAAAATTGGGATATTTGGGATATTTCGAAAACTGCAGGGGAGTTTGTGCAAAATGTGACTCACTGACGCATTCAGGACTAGGCATATGTTGGGTATAAAATGTTGTAATTTCAAACCGCGATTACGTGCATAGAGCCAGAATTTGGCTCCAAAATATGGCTCTGGCCTCGAAATTGGGATGTTTGGGATATTTTTAAAACTGCTGGGAGGTTTGGGACAAATGTGACCAAACGCCACTTTCAGTCCTTGGCATATGTTGGGTATACAAATTCGTAATATCAAACTGCGAATATGTGCAGAGAGCCTGAATTTGGCTCCAAAATATGGCTCAGGCCTCGATATTCTGATGTTTGGGATATTTTGAAAACTGCAGGGAGGTTTGGGACAAATGTAACCAAACGCCGCTTTCAATACTTGGCATATGTTGGGTATAAAAAGTCGTAATTTCAAACTGCGAATACGTGCAGAGAGCCTGAGTTTGGCTCCAAAATATGGCTGAGGCCTCGAAAGTGGGATGTTTGGGATATTTTGAAAACTGCAGGGGAGGATTTGGACAAATGTAACCTAACGCCGCGTTCAGTACTTGGCATACGTTGGGTATAAAAAAGCCGTAATTTCAAACCGCGATTACGTGCATAGAGCCAGAATTTGGCTCCAAAATATGGCTCTGGCCTCGAAATTGGGATGTTTGGGATATTTTTAAAACTGCTGGGAGGTTTGGGACAAATGTGACCAAACGCCACTTTCAGTCCTTGGCATATGTTGGGTATACAAATTCGTAATATCAAACTGCGAATATGTGCAGAGAGCCTGAATTTGGCTCCAAAATATGGCTAAGGCCTCGAAAGTGGGATGTTTGGGATATTTTGAAAACTGCAGGGGAGGATTTGGACAAATGTAACCAAACGCCGCGTTCAGTACTTGGCATATGTTGGGTATAAAAAAGCCGTAATTTCAAACTGCGAATACGTGCAGAGAGCCAGAATTTGGCTCCAAAATATTGTTCAGGCCTCGAAATTGGGATATATGGGATATTTTGAAAAATGCAAGGAGGTTTGGGACAAATTGGACCAAACGCCACTTTCAGTACTTAGCATATGTTGGGTATAAGCATTCGTAATTTCAAACTTCGAATACGTGCAGATAGCCAGAATTTGGTTCCAAAATATTGCTCAGGCCTTGAAATTGGAATATTTGGGATATTTTGAAAGCTGCAAGGAGGTTTGGGACAAATTTGACCAAACGTTACTTTCAGTACTTGGCATATGTTGGGTATAAAAATTCGTAATTTCAAACTTCGAATACGTTCAGAGAGCCAGAATTTGGCTCCAAAATATTGCTCAGGCCTCGAAATTGGGATATTTGGGATATTTCGAAAACTGCAGGGGAGTTTGTGCAAAATGTGACTCACTACCGCATTTAGTACTTGGCATATGTTGGGTATAAAATTCGTAATATCAAACTGCGAATACGTGCATAGAGCCAGAATTTGGCTCCAAAATATGGCTCAGGCCTCGAAATTGGGATATATGGGATATTTTGAAAACTGCAAGGAGGTTTGGGACAAATTGGACCAAACGCCACATACAGTACTTTGCATATGTTGGGTATAAAAATTCGTAATTTCAATCTTCAAATACGTGCAGATAGCAGGAATTTGGCTCCAAAATATTGCTCAGGCCTCGAAATTGGTTTATTTGGGATATTTTGAAAACTGCAGGGAGGTGTGGGACAAATGTGACCAAACGCCACTTTCAATATTTGACATATGTTGGGTATAAAAAGTCGTAATTTCAAATTGCGAATACGACCAGAGAGCCAGAATTTGGCTCCAAAATATTGCTCAGGCCTCAAAATTAGGATTTTGCGCAAACTCCAGGCTACGAGGCCCCAGGCTACGAGGGGCCTCGTAGCCTGGTGGATAGCTCGCAGGACTCTTAATTCTGTGGCGCGGGTTCGATTCCCGCACGAGGCAGAAACAAATGGGCAAAGTTTCTTTCATCCTGAATGCCCCTGTTACCTAGCAGTAAATAGGTACCTGGGAGTTAGTCAGCTGTCACGGGCTGCTTCCTGGGGGTGGAGGCCTGGTTGAGGACCGGGCCGCGGGGACACTATAGCCCCGAAATCATCTCAAGATAACCTCAAGAAGGATATTTGGGATATTCCGAAACTGCAGGGGAGTTTGTGCGAAATGTGACTCACTGCTGCTTTCAGGACTTGGCATATGTTTTGTATATAAAATCGTTATTTCAAACTGCGAATACATGTAGAGAGCCAGAATTTGGATCCAAAATATGGCTCATGCCTCGAAATTGGGATGTTTGGGATATTTTGAAAACTGCAGAGAGGTTTGGGACAAATGTGACCAAACGCCACTTTCAGTCCTTGGCATATGTTGGGTATAAAAAGTAGTAATTTCAAACTTCGAATACGTGAAGAGAGCCAGAATTTGGCTCCAAAATATGGCTCAGGCCTCAAAATTGGGATATTTGGGATATTTCGAAAACTGCAGGGGAGTTTGTGCAAAATGTGACTCACTGACGCATTCAGGACTTGGCATATGTTGGGTATAAAAAGTCGTAATTTCAAATTGCGAATACGTGCAGAGAGCCCGAATTTGGCTCCAAAATATTGCTCAGGCCTCGAAATGGGGATATTTGGGATATTTTAAAAACTGCAGGGTGGATTGAGACAAATGTGACCAAACGCCGCTTTCAGTACTTGGCCTATGTTGCGTATAAAAAAGTGATAATTTCAAACTGCGATTACGTGCGAAGAGCCAGAATTTGGCTCCAAAATATTGCTCAGGCCTCGAACTTGGGATATTTAGGATATTTCGAAAACTGCAGGGGAGTTTGTGCAAAATGTGACTCACTGACGCATTCAGGACTAGGCATATGTTGGGTATAAAATGTTGTAATTTCAAACCGCGATTACGTGCATAGAGCCAGAATTTGGCTCCAAAATATGGCTCTGGCCTCGAAATTGGGATGTTTGGGATATTTTTAAAACTGCTGGGAGGTTTGGGACAAATGTGACCAAACGCCACTTTCAGTCCTTGGCATATGTTGGGTATACAAATTCGTAATATCAAACTGCGAATATGTGCAGAGAGCCTGAATTTGGCTCCAAAATATGGCTCAGGCCTCGATATTCTGATGTTTGGGATATTTTGAAAACTGCAGGGAGGTTTGGGACAAATGTAACCAAACGCCGCTTTCAATACTTGGCATATGTTGGGTATAAAAAGTCGTAATTTCAAACTGCGAATACGTGCAGAGAGCCTGAGTTTGGCTCCAAAATATGGCTGAGGCCTCGAAAGTGGGATGTTTGGGATATTTTGAAAACTGCAGGGGAGGATTTGGACAAATGTAACCTAACGCCGCGTTCAGTACTTGGCATATGTTGGGTATAAAAAAGCCGTAATTTCAAACCGCGATTACGTGCATAGAGCCAGAATTTGGCTCCAAAATATGGCTCTGGCCTCGAAATTGGGATGTTTGGGATATTTTTAAAACTGCTGGGAGGTTTGGGACAAATGTGACCAAACGCCACTTTCAGTCCTTGGCATATGTTGGGTATACAAATTCGTAATATCAAACTGCGAATATGTGCAGAGAGCCTGAATTTGGCTCCAAAATATAGCTGAGGCCTCGAAAGTGGGATGTTTGGGATATTTTGAAAACTGCAGGGGAGGATTTGGACAAATGTAACCAAACGCCGCGTTAAGTACTTGGCATATGTTGGGTATAAAAAAGCCGTAATTTCAAACTGCGAATACGTGCAGAGAGCAAGAATTTGGCTCCAAAATATTGTTCAGGCCTCGAAATTGGGATATATGGATATTTTGAAAAATGCAAGGAGGTTTGGGACAAATTGGACCAAACGCCACTTTCAGTACTTAGCATATGTTGGGTATAAACATTCGTAATTTCAAACTTCGAATACGTGCAGATAGCCAGAATTTGGTTCCAAAATATTGCTCAGGCCTTGAAATTGGAATATTTGGGATATTTTGAAAGCTGCAAGGAGGTTTGGGACAAATTTGACCAAACGTTACTTTCAGTACTTGGCATATGTTGGGTATAAAAATTCGTAATTTCAAACTTCGAATACGTTCAGAGAGCCAGAATTTGGCTCCAAAATATTGCTCAGGCCTCGAAATTGGGATATTTGGGATATTTCGAAAACTGCAGGGGAGTTTGTGCAAAATGTGACTCACTACCACATTTAGTACTTGGCATATGTTGGGTATAAAATTCGTAATATCAAACTGCGAATACGTGCATAGAGCCAGAATTTGGCTCCAAAATATGGCTCAGGCCTCGAAATTGGGATATATGGGATATTTTGAAAACTGCAAGGAGGTTTGGGACAAATTGGACCAAATGCCACATACAGTACTTTGCATATGTTGGGTATAAAAATTCGTAATTTCAATCTTCGAATACGTGCAGATAGCAGGAATTTGGCTCCAAAATATTGCTCAGGCCTCGAAATTGGTTTATTTGGGATATTTTGAAAACTGCAGAGAGGTTTGGTACAAATGTAACCAAACGCCGCTTTCAGTACTTGGCATATGTTGGGTATAAAAATTCGTAATTTCAAACTGCGAATACGTGCAGAGAGCTTGAATTTGGCTCCAAAATATGGCTGAGGCCTCGAAAGTGTGATATTTGGGATATTTTGAAAACTGCAGGGAGGTGTGGGACAAATGTGACCAAACGCCACTTTCAGTACTTGGCATATGTTGGGTATAAAAAGTCGTAATTTCAAACTTCGAATACATGCAGAGAGCCAGAATTTGGCTCCAAAATATGGCTCAGGCCTCAAAACTGGGATATTTGGGATATTTCGAAAACTGCAGGGGAGTTTGTGCGAAATGTGACTCACTGCCGCTTTCAGGACTTGGCATATGTTGGGTATAAAATGTCGTAATTTCAAACCGCGAATACGTGCATAGAGCCAGAATTTGGCTCCAAAATATGGCTAAGGCCTCGAAATTGGGATGTTTGGGATATTTTAAAAACTGCATGGGGGGTTTGGGACAAATGTGACCAAATGCCGTTTTCAGTACTTGGCATATGTTGGGTATAAAAAAGTCGTAATTTCAAACAGCGAATACGTGCAGAGAGCCAGAATTTGGCTCCAAAATATGGCTCAGGCCTCGAAATTGGGATATTTGGGATATTTCAAAAACTCCAGGGGAGTTTGTGTGAAATGTGACTCACTGCCGCTTTCAAGACTTGGGATATGTTGGGTATAAAATGTCGTAATTTCAAACCGCGAATACATGCATAGAGCCAGAATTTGGCTCCCAAATATGGCTCAGGCTTCGAAATTGGGATGTTTGGGATATTTTGAAAACTGCAGGGGGGTTTGGGACAAATATGACCAAACGCTGCTTTTAGTACTTGGCATATGTTGGGTATAAAAAGTAGTAATTTCAAATTGCGAATACGTGCAGAGAGCCCGAATTTGGCTCCAAAATATTGCTCAGGCCTCGAAATGGGGATATTTGGGATATTTTAATAACTGCAGGGTGGATTGAGACAAATGTGACCAAACGCCGCTTTCAGTACTTGGCCTATGTTGCGTATAAAAAAGTGGTAATTTCAAACTGCGATTACGTGCGAAGAGCCAGAATTTGGCTCCAAAATATTGCTCAGGCCTCGAAATTGGGATATTTAGGATATTTTGAAAACTGCAGGGAGGTTTGGGACAAATTTGACCAAACGCCACTTTCTGTACTTGGCATATGTTGGGTATACAAATTCGTAATTTCAAACTTCGAATACGTGCAGAGAGCCAGAGTTTGGCTCCAAAATATGGCTCACGCCTCGAAATTGGGATGTTTGGGATATTTTGAAAACTGCAGGGAAGATTGTTCAAAATGTGACTCACTGCCGCTTTCAGTACTTGGCATATGTTGGGTATAAAAATCGTAATATCATACTGCGAATACGTGCACAGAGCCAGAATTTGGCTCCAAAATATGGCTCAGGCCTCAAAATTAGGATATTTGGGATATTCCGAAATTGCAGGGGAGTTTGTGCGAAATGTGACTCACTGCTGCTTTCAGGACTTGGCATATGTTTTGTATATAAAATCGTAATTTCAAACTGCGAATACATCCAGAGAGCCAGAATTTGGATCCAAAATATGGCTCATGCCTCGAAATTGGGATGTTTGGGATATTTTGAAAACTGTAGGGAGGTTTGGGACAAATGTGACCAAACGCCACTTTCAGTACTTGGCATATGTTGGGTATAAAAATCGTAATATCATACTGCGAATACGTGAAGAGAGCCAGAATTTGGCTCCAAAATATGGCTCAGGCCTCAAAATTGGGATATTTGGGATATTTCGAAAACTGCAGGGGAGTTTGTGCAAAATGTGACTCACTGACGCATTCAGGACTAGGCATATGTTGGGTATAAAATGTTGTAATTTCAAACCGCGATTACGTGCATAGAGCCAGAATTTGGCTCCAAAATATGGCTCTGGCCTCGAAATTGGGATGTTTGGGATATTTTTAAAACTGCTGGGAGGTTTGGGACAAATGTGACCAAACGCCACTTTCAGTCCTTGGCATATGTTGGGTATACAAATTCGTAATATCAAACTGCGAATATGTGCAGAGAGCCTGAATTTGGCTCCAAAATATGGCTCAGGCCTCGATATTCTGATGTTTGGGATATTTTGAAAACTGCAGGGAGGTTTGGGACAAATGTAACCAAACGCCGCTTTCAATACTTGGCATATGTTGGGTATAAAAAGTCGTAATTTCAAACTGCGAATACGTGCAGAGAGCCTGAGTTTGGCTCCAAAATATGGCTGAGGCCTCGAAAGTGGGATGTTTGGGATATTTTGAAAACTGCAGGGGAGGATTTGGACAAATGTAACCTAACGCCGCGTTCAGTACTTGGCATACGTTGGGTATAAAAAAGCCGTAATTTCAAACCGCGATTACGTGCATAGAGCCAGAATTTGGCTCCAAAATATGGCTCTGGCCTCGAAATTGGGATGTTTGGGATATTTTTAAAACTGCTGGGAGGTTTGGGACAAATGTGACCAAACGCCACTTTCAGTCCTTGGCATATGTTGGGTATACAAATTCGTAATATCAAACTGCGAATATGTGCAGAGAGCCTGAATTTGGCTCCAAAATATGGCTAAGGCCTCGAAAGTGGGATGTTTGGGATATTTTGAAAACTGCAGGGGAGGATTTGGACAAATGTAACCAAACGCCGCGTTCAGTACTTGGCATATGTTGGGTATAAAAAAGCCGTAATTTCAAACTGCGAATACGTGCAGAGAGCCAGAATTTGGCTCCAAAATATTGTTCAGGCCTCGAAATTGGGATATATGGGATATTTTGAAAAATGCAAGGAGGTTTGGGACAAATTGGACCAAACGCCACTTTCAGTACTTAGCATATGTTGGGTATAAGCATTCGTAATTTCAAACTTCGAATACGTGCAGATAGCCAGAATTTGGTTCCAAAATATTGCTCAGGCCTTGAAATTGGAATATTTGGGATATTTTGAAAGCTGCAAGGAGGTTTGGGACAAATTTGACCAAACGTTACTTTCAGTACTTGGCATATGTTGGGTATAAAAATTCGTAATTTCAAACTTCGAATACGTTCAGAGAGCCAGAATTTGGCTCCAAAATATTGCTCAGGCCTCGAAATTGGGATATTTGGGATATTTCGAAAACTGCAGGGGAGTTTGTGCAAAATGTGACTCACTACCGCATTTAGTACTTGGCATATGTTGGGTATAAAATTCGTAATATCAAACTGCGAATACGTGCATAGAGCCAGAATTTGGCTCCAAAATATGGCTCAGGCCTCGAAATTGGGATATATGGGATATTTTGAAAACTGCAAGGAGGTTTGGGACAAATTGGACCAAACGCCACATACAGTACTTTGCATATGTTGGGTATAAAAATTCGTAATTTCAATCTTCAAATACGTGCAGATAGCAGGAATTTGGCTCCAAAATATTGCTCAGGCCTCGAAATTGGTTTATTTGGGATATTTTGAAAACTGCAGGGAGGTGTGGGACAAATGTGACCAAACGCCACTTTCAATATTTGACATATGTTGGGTATAAAAAGTCGTAATTTCAAATTGCGAATACGACCAGAGAGCCAGAATTTGGCTCCAAAATATTGCTCAGGCCTCAAAATTAGGATTTTGCGCAAACTCCAGGCTACGAGGCCCCAGGCTACGAGGGGCCTCGTAGCCTGGTGGATAGCTCGCAGGACTCTTAATTCTGTGGCGCGGGTTCGATTCCCGCACGAGGCAGAAACAAATGGGCAAAGTTTCTTTCATCCTGAATGCCCCTGTTACCTAGCAGTAAATAGGTACCTGGGAGTTAGTCAGCTGTCACGGGCTGCTTCCTGGGGGTGGAGGCCTGGTTGAGGACCGGGCCGCGGGGACACTATAGCCCCGAAATCATCTCAAGATAACCTCAAGAAGGATATTTGGGATATTCCGAAACTGCAGGGGAGTTTGTGCGAAATGTGACTCACTGCTGCTTTCAGGACTTGGCATATGTTTTGTATATAAAATCGTTATTTCAAACTGCGAATACATGTAGAGAGCCAGAATTTGGATCCAAAATATGGCTCATGCCTCGAAATTGGGATGTTTGGGATATTTTGAAAACTGCAGAGAGGTTTGGGACAAATGTGACCAAACGCCACTTTCAGTCCTTGGCATATGTTGGGTATAAAAAGTAGTAATTTCAAACTTCGAATACGTGAAGAGAGCCAGAATTTGGCTCCAAAATATGGCTCAGGCCTCAAAATTGGGATATTTGGGATATTTCGAAAACTGCAGGGGAGTTTGTGCAAAATGTGACTCACTGACGCATTCAGGACTTGGCATATGTTGGGTATAAAAAGTCGTAATTTCAAATTGCGAATACGTGCAGAGAGCCCGAATTTGGCTCCAAAATATTGCTCAGGCCTCGAAATGGGGATATTTGGGATATTTTAAAAACTGCAGGGTGGATTGAGACAAATGTGACCAAACGCCGCTTTCAGTACTTGGCCTATGTTGCGTATAAAAAAGTGATAATTTCAAACTGCGATTACGTGCGAAGAGCCAGAATTTGGCTCCAAAATATTGCTCAGGCCTCGAACTTGGGATATTTAGGATATTTCGAAAACTGCAGGGGAGTTTGTGCAAAATGTGACTCACTGACGCATTCAGGACTAGGCATATGTTGGGTATAAAATGTTGTAATTTCAAACCGCGATTACGTGCATAGAGCCAGAATTTGGCTCCAAAATATGGCTCTGGCCTCGAAATTGGGATGTTTGGGATATTTTTAAAACTGCTGGGAGGTTTGGGACAAATGTGACCAAACGCCACTTTCAGTCCTTGGCATATGTTGGGTATACAAATTCGTAATATCAAACTGCGAATATGTGCAGAGAGCCTGAATTTGGCTCCAAAATATGGCTCAGGCCTCGATATTCTGATGTTTGGGATATTTTGAAAACTGCAGGGAGGTTTGGGACAAATGTAACCAAACGCCGCTTTCAATACTTGGCATATGTTGGGTATAAAAAGTCGTAATTTCAAACTGCGAATACGTGCAGAGAGCCTGAGTTTGGCTCCAAAATATGGCTGAGGCCTCGAAAGTGGGATGTTTGGGATATTTTGAAAACTGCAGGGGAGGATTTGGACAAATGTAACCTAACGCCGCGTTCAGTACTTGGCATATGTTGGGTATAAAAAAGCCGTAATTTCAAACCGCGATTACGTGCATAGAGCCAGAATTTGGCTCCAAAATATGGCTCTGGCCTCGAAATTGGGATGTTTGGGATATTTTTAAAACTGCTGGGAGGTTTGGGACAAATGTGACCAAACGCCACTTTCAGTCCTTGGCATATGTTGGGTATACAAATTCGTAATATCAAACTGCGAATATGTGCAGAGAGCCTGAATTTGGCTCCAAAATATAGCTGAGGCCTCGAAAGTGGGATGTTTGGGATATTTTGAAAACTGCAGGGGAGGATTTGGACAAATGTAACCAAACGCCGCGTTCAGTACTTGGCATATGTTGGGTATAAAAAAGCCGTAATTTCAAACTGCGAATACGTGCAGAGAGCCAGAATTTGGCTCCAAAATATTGTTCAGGCCTCGAAATTGGGATATATGGATATTTTGAAAAATGCAAGGAGGTTTGGGACAAATTGGACCAAACGCCACTTTCAGTACTTAGCATATGTTGGGTATAAACATTCGTAATTTCAAACTTCGAATACGTGCAGATAGCCAGAATTTGGTTCCAAAATATTGCTCAGGCCTTGAAATTGGAATATTTGGGATATTTTGAAAGCTGCAAGGAGGTTTGGGACAAATTTGACCAAACGTTACTTTCAGTACTTGGCATATGTTGGGTATAAAAATTCGTAATTTCAAACTTCGAATACGTTCAGAGAGCCAGAATTTGGCTCCAAAATATTGCTCAGGCCTCGAAATTGGGATATTTGGGATATTTCGAAAACTGCAGGGGAGTTTGTGCAAAATGTGACTCACTACCACATTTAGTACTTGGCATATGTTGGGTATAAAATTCGTAATATCAAACTGCGAATACGTGCATAGAGCCAGAATTTGGCTCCAAAATATGGCTCAGGCCTCGAAATTGGGATATATGGGATATTTTGAAAACTGCAAGGAGGTTTGGGACAAATTGGACCAAACGCCACATACAGTACTTTGCATATGTTGGGTATAAAAATTCGTAATTTCAATCTTCGAATACGTGCAGATAGCAGGAATTTGGCTCCAAAATATTGCTCAGGCCTCGAAATTGGTTTATTTGGGATATTTTGAAAACTGCAGAGAGGTTTGGTACAAATGTAACCAAACGCCGCTTTCAGTACTTGGCATATGTTGGGTATAAAAATTCGTAATTTCAAACTGCGAATACGTGCAGAGAGCTTGAATTTGGCTCCAAAATATGGCTGAGGCCTCGAAAGTGGGATATTTGGGATATTTTGAAAACTGCAGGGAGGTGTGGGACAAATGTGACCAAACGCCACTTTCAGTACTTGGCATATGTTGGGTATAAAAAGTCGTAATTTCAAACTTCGAATACATGCAGAGAGCCAGAATTTGGCTCCAAAATATGGCTCAGGCCTCAAAATTGGGATATTTGGGATATTTCGAAAACTGCAGGGGAGTTTGTGCGAAATGTGACTCACTGCCGCTTTCAGGACTTGGCATATGTTGGGTATAAAATGTCGTAATTTCAAACCGCGAATACGTGCATAGAGCCAGAATTTGGCTCCAAAATATGGCTAAGGCCTCGAAATTGGGATGTTTGGGATATTTTAAAAACTGCATGGGGGGTTTGGGACAAATGTGACCAAATGCCGTTTTCAGTACTTGGCATATGTTGGGTATAAAAAAGTCGTAATTTCAAACAGCGAATACGTGCAGAGAGCCAGAATTTGGCTCCAAAATATGGCTCAGGCCTCGAAATTGGGATATTTGGGATATTTCAAAAACTCCAGGGGAGTTTGTGCGAAATGTGACTCACTGCCGCTTTCAAGACTTGGGATATGTTGGGTATAAAATGTCGTAATTTCAAACCGCGAATACATGCATAGAGCCAGAATTTGGCTCCCAAATATGGCTCAGGCTTCGAAATTGGGATGTTTGGGATATTTTGAAAACTGCAGGGGGGTTTGGGACAAATATGACCAAACGCTGCTTTTAGTACTTGGCATATGTTGGGTATAAAAAGTAGTAATTTCAAATTGCGAATACGTGCAGAGAGCCCGAATTTGGCTCCAAAATATTGCTCAGGCCTCGAAATGGGGATATTTGGGATATTTTAATAACTGCAGGGTGGATTGAGACAAATGTGACCAAACGCCGCTTTCAGTACTTGGCCTATGTTGCGTATAAAAAAGTGGTAATTTCAAACTGCGATTACGTGCGAAGAGCCAGAATTTGGCTCCAAAATATTGCTCAGGCCTCGAAATTGGGATATTTAGGATATTTTGAAAACTGCAGGGAGGTTTGGGACAAATTTGACCAAACGCCACTTTCAGTACTTGGCATATGTTGGGTATACAAATTCGTAATTTCAAACTTCGAATACGTGCAGAGAGCCAGAGTTTGGCTCCAAAATATGGCTCACGCCTCGAAATTGGGATGTTTGGGATATTTTGAAAACTGCAGGGAAGATTGTTCAAAATGTGACTCACTGCCGCTTTCAGTACTTGGCATATGTTGGGTATAAAAATCGTAATATCATACTGCGAATACGTGCACAGAGCCAGAATTTGGCTCCAAAATATGGCTCAGGCCTCAAAATTAGGATATTTGGGATATTCCGAAATTGCAGGGGAGTTTGTGCGAAATGTGACTCACTGCTGCTTTCAGGACTTGGCATATGTTTTGTATATAAAATCGTAATTTCAAACTGCGAATACATCCAGAGAGCCAGAATTTGGATCCAAAATATGGCTCATGCCTCGAAATTGGGATGTTTGGGATATTTTGAAAACTGTAGGGAGGTTTGGGACAAATGTGACCAAACGCCACTTTCAGTACTTGGCATATGTTGGGTATAAAAATCGTAATATCATACTGCGAATACGTGAAGAGAGCCAGAATTTGGCTCCAAAATATGGCTCAGGCCTCAAAATTGGGATATTTGGGATATTTCGAAAACTGCAGGGGAGTTTGTGCAAAATGTGACTCACTGACGCATTCAGGACTAGGCATATGTTGGGTATAAAATGTTGTAATTTCAAACCGCGATTACGTGCATAGAGCCAGAATTTGGCTCCAAAATATGGCTCTGGCCTCGAAATTGGGATGTTTGGGATATTTTTAAAACTGCTGGGAGGTTTGGGACAAATGTGACCAAACGCCACTTTCAGTCCTTGGCATATGTTGGGTATACAAATTCGTAATATCAAACTGCGAATATGTGCAGAGAGCCTGAATTTGGCTCCAAAATATGGCTCAGGCCTCGATATTCTGATGTTTGGGATATTTTGAAAACTGCAGGGAGGTTTGGGACAAATGTAACCAAACGCCGCTTTCAATACTTGGCATATGTTGGGTATAAAAAGTCGTAATTTCAAACTGCGAATACGTGCAGAGAGCCTGAGTTTGGCTCCAAAATATGGCTGAGGCCTCGAAAGTGGGATGTTTGGGATATTTTGAAAACTGCAGGGGAGGATTTGGACAAATGTAACCTAACGCCGCGTTCAGTACTTGGCATATGTTGGGTATAAAATGTTGTAATTTCAAACCGCGATTACGTGCATAGAGCCAGAATTTGGCTCCAAAATATGGCTCTGGCCTCGAAATTGGGATGTTTGGGATATTTTTAAAACTGCTGGGAGGTTTGGGACAAATGTGACCAAACGCCACTTTCAGTCCTTGGCATATGTTGGGTATACAAATTCGTAATATCAAACTGCGAATATGTGCAGAGAGCCTGAATTTGGCTCCAAAATATGGCTCAGGCCTCGATATTCTGATGTTTGGGATATTTTGAAAACTGCAGGGAGGTTTGGGACAAATGTAACCAAACGCCGCTTTCAATACTTGGCATATGTTGGGTATAAAAAGTCGTAATTTCAAACTGCGAATACGTGCAAAGAGCCTGAGTTTGGCTCCAAAATATGGCTGAGGCCTCGAAAGTGGGATGTTTGGGATATTTTGAAAACTGCAGGGGAGGATTTGGACAAATGTAACCTAACGCCGCGTTCAGTACTTGGCATATGTTGGGTATAAAAAAGCCGTAATTTCAAACCGCGATTACGTGCATAGAGCCAGAATTTGGCTCCAAAATTTGGCCATATTTTGGAGCCATATTCTGGTTCTATGCACGTATTCGCGGTTTGAAATTACGACATTTTATACCCAACATATGCCAAGTCTTGAAAGTGGCAGTGAGTCACATTTCGCACAAACTCCCCTGGAGTTTTCGAAATAACCCAAATATCCCAATTTCGAGGCCTGAGCCATATTTTGGAGCCAAATTCTGACTCTCTGCACGTATTCGCTGTTTGAAATTGCGACTTTTTTATACCCAACATATGCCAAGTACTGAAAGCGGCATTTGGTCACATTTGTCCCAAACCCCCCCTGCAGTTTTCAAAATATCCCAAACATCCCAATTTCAAGGCATGAGCCATATTTTGGAGCCAAGTTCTGGCTCTCTGCACGTGTTCGCAGTTTGAAATTACGAATTTATATACCCAACATATGCAAAGTCCTGAAAGCAGCAGTGAGTCACATTTCGCACAAACTCCCCTGCAGTTTTCGAAATATCCCAAATCTCCTAATTTTGAGGCCTGAGCCATATTTTGGAGCCAAATTCTGGCTCTCTGCACGTATTCGCAATTTGAAATTACGACTTTTTATACCCAACATATGTCAAGTATTGAAAGTGGCGTTTGGTCACATTTGTCCCACACCTCTCTGCAGTTTTCAAAATATCCCAAACATCCCAATTTCGAGGCATGAGCCATATTTTGGAGCAAAATTCTGGCTCTCTGCACGTATTCGCAGTTTGATATTACGAATTTTATACCCAACATATGCCAAGTACTAAAAGCGGTAGTGAGTCACATTTTGCACAAACTCCCCTGCAGTTTTCGAAATATCCTAAATATCCCAAGTTCGAGGCCTGAGCAATATTTTGGAGCCAAATTCTGGCTCTTCGCACGTAATCGCAGTTTGAAATTATCACTTTTTTATACGCAACATAGGCCAAGTACTGAAAGCGGCGTTTGGTCACATTTGTCTCAATCCACCCTGCAGTTTTTAAAATATCCCAAATATCCCCATTTCGAGGCCTGAGCAATATTTTGGAGCCAAATTCGGGCTCTCTGCACGTATTCGCAATTTGAAATTACGACTTTTTATACCCAACATATGCCAAGTCCTGAATGCGTCAGTGAGTCACATTTTGCACAAACTCCCCTGCAGTTTTCGAAATATCCCAAATATCCCAATTTTGAGGCCTGAACCATATTTTGGAGCCAAATTCTGGCTCTCTTCACGTATTCGAAGTTTGAAATTACTACTTTTTATACCCAACATATGCCAAGGACTGAAAGTGGCGTTTGGTCACATTTGTCCCAAACCTCCCTGCAGTTTTCAAAATATCCCAAACATCCCAATTTCGAGGCATGAGCCATATTTTGGATCCAAATTCTGGCTCTCTGCATGTATTCGCAGTTTGAAATAACGATTTTATATACAAAACATATGCCAAGTCCTGAAAGCAGCAGTGAGTCACATTTCGCACAAACTCCCCTGCAGTTTCGGAATATCCCAAATATCCTTCTTGAGGTTATCTTGAGATGATTTCGGGGCTTTAGTGTCCCCGCGGCCCGGTCCTCAACCAGGCCTCCACCCCCAGGAAGCAGCCCGTGACAGCTGACTAACTCCCAGGTACCTATTTACTGCTAGGTAACAGGGGCATTCAGGATGAAAGAAACTTTGCCAATTTGTTTCTGCCTCGTGCGGGAATCGAACCCGCGCCACAGAATTAAGAGTCCTGCGAGCTATCCACCAGGCTACGAGGCCCCTCGTAGCCTGGGGCCTCGTAGCCTGGAGTTTGCGCAAAATCCTAATTTTGAGGCCTGAGCAATATTTTGGAGCCAAATTCTGGCTCTCTGGTCGTATTCGCAATTTGAAATTACGACTTTTTATACCCAACATATGTCAAATATTGAAAGTGGCGTTTGGTCACATTTGTCCCACACCTCCCTGCAGTTTTCAAAATATCCCAAATAAACCAATTTCGAGGCCTGAGCAATATTTTGGAGCCAAATTCCTGCTATCTGCACGTATTCGAAGATTGAAATTACGAATTTTTATACCCAACATATGCAAAGTACTGTATGTGGCGTTTGGTCCAATTTGTCCCAAACCTCCTTGCAGTTTTCAAAATATCCCATATATCCCAATTTCGAGGCCTGAGCCATATTTTGGAGCCAAATTCTGGCTCTATGCACGTATTCGCAGTTTGATATTACGAATTTTATACCCAACATATGCCAAGTACTAAATGCGGTAGTGAGTCACATTTTGCACAAACTCCCCTGCAGTTTTCGAAATATCCCAAATATCCCAATTTCGAGGCCTGAGCAATATTTTGGAGCCAAATTCTGGCTCTCTGAACGTATTCGAAGTTTGAAATTACGAATTTTTATACCCAACATATGCCAAGTACTGAAAGTAACGTTTGGTCAAATTTGTCCCAAACCTCCTTGCAGCTTTCAAAATATCCCAAATATTCCAATTTCAAGGCCTGAGCAATATTTTGGAACCAAATTCTGGCTATCTGCACGTATTCGAAGTTTGAAATTACGAATGTTTATACCCAACATATGCTAAGTACTGAAAGTGGCGTTTGGTCCAATTTGTCCCAAACCTCCTTGCATTTTTCAAAATATCCCATATATCCCAATTTCGAGGCCTGAACAATATTTTGGAGCCAAATTCTGGCTCTCTGCACGTATTCGCAGTTTGAAATTACGGCTTTTTTATACCCAACATATGCCAAGTACTGAACGCGGCGTTTGGTTACATTTGTCCAAATCCTCCCCTGCAGTTTTCAAAATATCCCAAACATCCCACTTTCGAGGCCTTAGCCATATTTTGGAGCCAAATTCAGGCTCTCTGCACATATTCGCAGTTTGATATTACGAATTTGTATACCCAACATATGCCAAGGACTGAAAGTGGCGTTTGGTCACATTTGTCCCAAACCTCCCAGCAGTTTTAAAAATATCCCAAACATCCCAATTTCGAGGCCAGAGCCATATTTTGGAGCCAAATTCTGGCTCTATGCACGTAATCGCGGTTTGAAATTACGGCTTTTTTATACCCAACATATGCCAAGTACTGAACGCGGCGTTAGGTTACATTTGTCCAAATCCTCCCCTGCAGTTTTCAAAATATCCCAAACATCCCACTTTCGAGGCCTCAGCCATATTTTGGAGCCAAACTCAGGCTCTCTGCACGTATTCGCAGTTTGAAATTACGACTTTTTATACCCAACATATGCCAAGTATTGAAAGCGGCGTTTGGTTACATTTGTCCCAAACCTCCCTGCAGTTTTCAAAATATCCCAAACATCAGAATATCGAGGCCTGAGCCATATTTTGGAGCCAAATTCAGGCTCTCTGCACATATTCGCAGTTTGATATTACGAATTTGTATACCCAACATATGCCAAGGACTGAAAGTGGCGTTTGGTCACATTTGTCCCAAACCTCCCAGCAGTTTTAAAAATATCCCAAACATCCCAATTTCGAGGCCAGAGCCATATTTTGGAGCCAAATTCTGGCTCTATGCACGTAATCGCGGTTTGAAATTACAACATTTTATACCCAACATATGCCTAGTCCTGAATGCGTCAGTGAGTCACATTTTGCACAAACTCCCCTGCAGTTTTCGAAATATCCTAAATATCCCAAGTTCGAGGCCTGAGCAATATTTTGGAGCCAAATTCTGGCTCTTCGCACGTAATCGCAGTTTGAAATTATCACTTTTTTATACGCAACATAGGCCAAGTACTGAAAGCGGCGTTTGGTCACATTTGTCTCAATCCACCCTGCAGTTTTTAAAATATCCCAAATATCCCCATTTCGAGGCCTGAGCAATATTTTGGAGCCAAATTCGGGCTCTCTGCACGTATTCGCAATTTGAAATTACGACTTTTTATACCCAACATATGCCAAGTCCTGAATGCGTCAGTGAGTCACATTTTGCACAAACTCCCCTGCAGTTTTCGAAATATCCCAAATATCCCAATTTTGAGGCCTGAGCCATATTTTGGAGCCAAATTCTGGCTCTCTTCACGTATTCGAAGTTTGAAATTACTACTTTTTATACCCAACATATGCCAAGGACTGAAAGTGGCGTTTGGTCACATTTGTCCCAAACCTCTCTGCAGTTTTCAAAATATCCCAAACATCCCAATTTCGAGGCATGAGCCATATTTTGGATCCAAATTCTGGCTCTCTACATGTATTCGCAGTTTGAAATAACGATTTTATATACAAAACATATGCCAAGTCCTGAAAGCAGCAGTGAGTCACATTTCGCACAAACTCCCCTGCAGTTTCGGAATATCCCAAATATCCTTCTTGAGGTTATCTTGAGATGATTTCGGGGCTTTAGTGTCCCCGCGGCCCGGTCCTCAACCAGGCCTCCACCCCCAGGAAGCAGCCCGTGACAGCTGACTAACTCCCAGGTACCTATTTACTGCTAGGTAACAGGGGCATTCAGGATGAAAGAAACTTTGCCCATTTGTTTCTGCCTCGTGCGGGAATCGAACCCGCGCCACAGAATTAAGAGTCCTGCGAGCTATCCACCAGGCTACGAGGCCCCTCGTAGCCTGGGGCCTCGTAGCCTGGAGTTTGCGCAAAATCCTAATTTTGAGGCCTGAGCAATATTTTGGAGCCAAATTCTGGCTCTCTGGTCGTATTCGCAATTTGAAATTACGACTTTTTATACCCAACATATGTCAAATATTGAAAGTGGCGTTTGGTCACATTTGTCCCACACCTCCCTGCAGTTTTCAAAATATCCCAAATAAACCAATTTCGAGGCCTGAGCAATATTTTGGAGCCAAATTCCTGCTATCTGCACGTATTCGAAGATTGAAATTACGAATTTTTATACCCAACATATGCAAAGTACTGTATGTGGCGTTTGGTCCAATTTGTCCCAAACCTCCCAGCAGTTTTAAAAATATCCCAAACATCCCAATTTCGAGGCCAGAGCCATATTTTGGAGCCAAATTCTGGCTCTATGCACGTAATCGCAGTTTGAAATTACGACTTTTTATACCCAACATATGCCAAGTATTGAAAGCGGCGTTTGGTTACATTTGTCCCAAACCTCCCTGCAGTTTTCAAAATATCCCAAACATCAGAATATCGAGGCCTGAGCCATATTTTGGAGCCAAATTCAGGCTCTCTGCACATATTCGCAGTTTGATATTACGATTTTGTATACCCAACATATGCCAAGGACTGAAAGTGGCGTTTGGTCACATTTGTCCCAAACCTCCCAGCAGTTTTAAAAATATCCCAAACATCCCAATTTCGAGGCCAGAGCCATATTTTGGAGCCAAATTCTGGCTCTATGCACGTAATCGCGGTTTGAAATTACAACATTTTATACCCAACATATGCCTAGTCCTGAATGCGTCAGTGAGTCACATTTTGCACAAACTCCCCTGCAGTTTTCGAAATATCCCAAATATCCCAATTTTGAGGCCTGAGCCATATTTTGGAGCCAAATTCTGGCTCTCTTCACGTATTCGCAGTATGATATTACGATTTTTATACCCAACATATGCCAAGTACTGAAAGTGGCGTTTGGTCACATTTGTCCCAAACCTCCCTACAGTTTTCAAAATATCCCAAACATCCCAATTTCGAGGCATGAGCCATATTTTGGATCCAAATTCTGGCTCTCTGGATGTATTCGCAGTTTGAAATTACGATTTTATATACAAAACATATGCCAAGTCCTGAAAGCAGCAGTGAGTCACATTTCGCACAAACTCCCCTGCAATTTCGGAATATCCCAAATATCCTAATTTTGAGGCCTGAGCCATATTTTGGAGCCAAATTCTGGCTCTGTGCACGTATTCGCAGTATGATATTACGATTTTTATACCCAACATATGCCAAGTACTGAAAGCGGCAGTGAGTCACATTTTGAACAATCTTCCCTGCAGTTTTCAAAATATCCCAAACATCCCAATTTCGAGGCGTGAGCCATATTTTGGAGCCAAACTCTGGCTCTCTGCACGTATTCGAAGTTTGAAATTACGAATTTGTATACCCAACATATGCCAAGTACAGAAAGTGGCGTTTGGTCAAATTTGTCCCAAACCTCCCTGCAGTTTTCAAAATATCCTAAATATCCCAATTTCGAGGCCTGAGCAATATTTTGGAGCCAAATTCTGGCTCTTCGCACGTAATCGCAGTTTGAAATTACCACTTTTTTATACGCAACATAGGCCAAGTACTGAAAGCGGCGTTTGGTCACATTTGTCTCAATCCACCCTGCAGTTATTAAAATATCCCAAATATCCCCATTTCGAGGCCTGAGCAATATTTTGGAGCCAAATTCGGGCTCTCTGCACGTATTCGCAATTTGAAATTACTACTTTTTATACCCAACATATGCCAAGTACTAAAAGCAGCGTTTGGTCATATTTGTCCCAAACCCCCCTGCAGTTTTCAAAATATCCCAAACATCCCAATTTCGAAGCCTGAGCCATATTTGGGAGCCAAATTCTGGCTCTATGCATGTATTCGCGGTTTGAAATTACGACATTTTATACCCAACATATCCCAAGTCTTGAAAGCGGCAGTGAGTCACATTTCGCACAAACTCCCCTGGAGTTTTTGAAATATCCCAAATATCCCAATTTCGAGGCCTGAGCCATATTTTGGAGCCAAATTCTGGCTCTCTGCACGTATTCGCTGTTTGAAATTACGACTTTTTTATACCCAACATATGCCAAGTACTGAAAACGGCATTTGGTCACATTTGTCCCAAACCCCCCATGCAGTTTTTAAAATATCCCAAACATCCCAATTTCGAGGCCTTAGCCATATTTTGGAGCCAAATTCTGGCTCTATGCACGTATTCGCGGTTTGAAATTACGACATTTTATACCCAACATATGCCAAGTCCTGAAAGCGGCAGTGAGTCACATTTCGCACAAACTCCCCTGCAGTTTTCGAAATATCCCAAATATCCCAATTTTGAGGCCTGAGCCATATTTTGGAGCCAAATTCTGGCTCTCTGCATGTATTCGAAGTTTGAAATTACGACTTTTTATACCCAACATATGCCAAGTACTGAAAGTGGCGTTTGGTCACATTTGTCCCACACCTCCCTGCAGTTTTCAAAATATCCCAAATATCCCACTTTCGAGGCCTCAGCCATATTTTGGAGCCAAATTCAAGCTCTCTGCACGTATTCGCAGTTTGAAATTACGAATTTTTATACCCAACATATGCCAAGTACTGAAAGCGGCGTTTGGTTACATTTGTACCAAACCTCTCTGCAGTTTTCAAAATATCCCAAATAAACCAATTTCGAGGCCTGAGCAATATTTTGGAGCCAAATTCCTGCTATCTGCACGTATTCGAAGATTGAAATTACGAATTTTTATACCCAACATATGCAAAGTACTGTATGTGGCGTTTGGTCCAATTTGTCCCAAACCTCCTTGCAGTTTTCAAAATATCCCATATATCCCAATTTCGAGGCCTGAGCCATATTTTGGAGCCAAATTCTGGCTCTATGCACGTATTCGCAGTTTGATATTACGAATTTTATACCCAACATATGCCAAGTACTGAACGCGGCGTTTGGTTACATTTGTCCAAATCCTCCCCTGCAGTTTTCAAAATATCCCAAACATCCCACTTTCGAGGCCTCAGCTATATTTTGGAGCCATATTCAGGCTCTCTGCACATATTCGCAGTTTGATATTACGAATTTGTATACCCAACATATGCCAAGGACTGAAAGTGGCGTTTGGTCACATTTGTCCCAAACCTCCCAGCAGTTTTAAAAATATCCCAAACATCCCAATTTCGAGGCCAGAGCCATATTTTGGAGCCAAATTCTGGCTCTATGCACGTAATCGCGGTTTGAAATTACGGCTTTTTTATACCCAACATATGCCAAGTACTGAACGCGGCGTTAGGTTACATTTGTCCAAATCCTCCCCTGCAGTTTTCAAAATATCCCAAACATCCCACTTTCGAGGCCTCAGCCATATTTTGGAGCCAAACTCAGGCTCTCTGCACGTATTCGCAGTTTGAAATTACGACTTTTTATACCCAACATATGCCAAGTATTGAAAGCGGCGTTTGGTTACATTTGTCCCAAACCTCCCTGCAGTTTTCAAAATATCCCAAACATCAGAATATCGAGGCCTGAGCCATATTTTGGAGCCAAATTCTGGCTCTATGCACGTAATCGCGGTTTGAAATTACAACATTTTATACCCAACATATGCCTAGTCCTGAATGCGTCAGTGAGTCACATTTTGCACAAACTCCCCTGCAGTTTTTGAAATATCCCAAATATCCCAATTTTGAGGCCTGAGCCATATTTTGGAGCCAAATTCTGGCTCTCTTCACGTATTCGCAGTATGATATTACGATTTTTATACCCAACATATGCCAAGTACTGAAAGTGGCGTTTGGTCACATTTGTCCCAAACCTCCCTGCAGTTTTCAAAATATCCCAAACATCCCAATTTCGAGGCATGAGCCATATTTTGGATCCAAATTCTGGCTCTCTGGATGTATTCGCAGTTTGAAATTACGATTTTATATACAAAACATATGCCAAGTCCTGAAAGCAGCAGTGAGTCACATTTCGCACAAACTCCCCTGCAATTTCGGAATATCCCAAATATCCTAATTTTGAGGCCTGAGCCATATTTTGGAGCCAAATTCTGGCTCTCTGCACGTATTCGCAGTATGATATTACGATTTTTATACCCAACATATGCCAAGTACTGAAAGCGGCAGTGAGTCACATTTTGAACAAACTTCCCTGCAGTTTTCAAAATATCCCAAACATCCCAATTTCGAGGCGTGAGCCATATTTTGGAGCCAAACTCTGGCTCTCTGCACGTATTCGAAGTTTGAAATTACGAATTTGTATACCCAACATATGCCAAGTACAGAAAGTGGCGTTTGGTCAAATTTGTCCCAAACCTCCCTGCAGTTTTCAAAATATCCTAAATATCCCAATTTCGAGGCCTGAGCAATATTTTGGAGCCAAATTCTGGCTCTTCGCACGTAATCGCAGTTTGAAATTACCACTTTTTTATACGCAACATAGGCCAAGTACTGAAAGCGGCGTTTGGTCACATTTGTCTCAATCCACCCTGCAGTTTTTAAAATATCCCAAATATCCCCATTTCGAGGCCTGAGCAATATTTTGGAGCCAAATTCGGGCTCTCTGCACGTATTCGCAATTTGAAATTACTACTTTTTATACCCAACATATGCCAAGTACTAAAAGCAGCGTTTGGTCATATTTGTCACAAAACCCCCTGCAGTTTTCAAAATATCCCAAACATCCCAATTTCGAAGCCTGAGCCATATTTGGGAGCCAAATTCTGGCTCTATGCATGTATTCGCGGTTTGAAATTACGACATTTTATACCCAACATATCCCAAGTCTTGAAAGCGGCAGTGAGTCACATTTCGCACAAACTCCCCTGGAGTTTTTGAAATATCCCAAATATCCCAATTTCGAGGCCTGAGCCATATTTTGGAGCCAAATTCTGGCTCTCTGCACGTATTCGCTGTTTGAAATTACGACTTTTTTATACCCAACATATGCCAAGTACTGAAAACGGCATTTGGTCACATTTGTCCCAAACCCCCCATGCAGTTTTTAAAATATCCCAAACATCCCAATTTCGAGGCCTTAGCCATATTTTGGAGCCAAATTCTGGCTCTATGCACGTATTCGCGGTTTGAAATTACGACATTTTATACCCAACATATGCCAAGTCCTGAAAGCGGCAGTGAGTCACATTTCGCACAAACTCCCCTGCAGTTTTCGAAATATCCCAAATATCCCAATTTTGAGGCCTGAGCCATATTTTGGAGCCAAATTCTGGCTCTCTGCATGTATTCGAAGTTTGAAATTACGACTTTTTATACCCAACATATGCCAAATACTGAAAGTGGCGTTTGGTCACATTTGTCCCACACCTCCCTGCAGTTTTCAAAATATCCCAAACATCCCACTTTCGAGGCCTCAGCCATATTTTGGAGCCAAATTCAAGCTCTCTGCACGTATTCGCAGTTTGAAATTACGAATTTTTATACCCAACATATGCCAAGTACTGAAAGCGGCGTTTGGTTACATTTGTACCAAACCTCTCTGCAGTTTTCAAAATATCCCAAACATCAGAATATCGAGGCCCGAGCCATATTTTGGAGCCAAAATCAGGCTCTCTGCACATATTCGCAGTTTGATATTACGAATTTGTATACCCAACATATGCCAAGGACTGAAAGTGGCGTTTGGTCACATTTGTCCCAAACCTCCCTGCAGTTTTCAAAATATCCCAAACATCCTAATTTCGAGGCCAGAGCTATATTTTCGAGCCAAATTCTGGCTCTATGCACGTAATCGCGGTTTGAAATTACAACATTTTATACCCAACATATGCCAAGTCCTGAATGCGTCAGTGAGTCACATTTTGCACAAACTCCCCTGCAGTTTTCGAAATATCCCAAATATCCCAATTTTGAGGCCTGAGCCATATTTTGGAGCCAAATTCTGGCTCTCTTCACGTATTCGAAGTTTGAAATTACTGCTTTTTATACCCAACATATGCCAAGGACTGAAAGTGGCGTTTGGTCACATTTGTCCCAAACCTCCCTGCAGTTTTCAAAATATCCCAAACACCCCAATTTCGAGGCATGAGCCATATTTTGGATCCAAATTCTGGCTCTCTGCATGTATTCGCAGTTTGAAATTACGATTTTATATACAAAACATATGCCAAGTCCTGAAAGCAGCAGTGAGTCACATTTCGCACAAACTCCCCTGCAGTTTCGGAATATCCCAAATATCCTAATTTTGAGGCCAGAGCCATATTTTGGAGCCAAATTCTGGCTCTCTGCACGTATTCGCAATTTGAAATTACGACTTTTTATACCCAACATATGTCAAGTATTGAAAGTGGCGTTTGGTCACATTTGTCCCACACCTCCCTGCAGTTTTCAAAATATCCCAAATATCCCAATTTCGAGGCCTGAGCAATATTTTGGAGCCAAATTCTGGCTATCTGCACGTATTCGAAGTTTGAAATTACGAATTTTTATACCCAACATATGCTAAGTACTGAATGTGGCATTTGGTCCAATTTGTCCCAAACCTCCTTGCAGTTTTCAAAATATCCCATATATCCCAATTTCGAGGCCTGAGCCATATTTTGGAGCCAAATTCTGGCTCTATGCACGTATTCGCAGTTTGAAATTACGAATTTTTTTTACCCAACATATACCAAGTACTGAGAGCGGCGTTTGGTCACATTTGTCCCAAAACCCCCCTGCAGTTTTCAAAATATCCCAAACATCCCAATTTCGAGGCCTGAGCCATATTTTGGAGCCAAATTCTGGCTCTATGCACGTATTCGCTGTTTGAAATTATGACTTTTTTATACCCAACGTATGCAAAGTACTGAAAGCGGCAGTGAGTCACATTTCGCACAAACTCCCCTGCAGTTTTCGAAATATCCCAAATATCCCAATTTTGAGGCCTGAGCCATATTTTGGAGCCAAATTCTGGCTCTCTGCATGTATTCGAAGTTTGAAATTACGACTTTTTATACCCAACATATGCAAAGTACTGAAAGTGGCGTTTGGTCACATTTGTCCCACACCTCCCTGCAGTTTTCAAAATATCCCAAACATCCCAATTTCGAGTCATTAGCCATATTTTGGAGCCAAATTCTGGCTCTCAGCACGTATTCGCAGTTTGAAATTACGAATTTATATACCCAACATATGCCAAGTCCTGAAAGCGGTAGTGAGTCACATTTCGCACAATCTCCCCTGCAGTTTTCGATATATCCCAAATATCCCAATTTTGAGGACTGAACCATATTTTGGAGCCAAATTCTGGCTCTCTGCACGTATTCGCAATTTGAAATTACGACTTTTTGTACCCAACATATGCCAAGTACTGAAAGTGGCGTTTGGTCACATTTGTCCCACACCTCCCTGCAGTTTTCAAAACATCCCAAACATCCCAATTTCGAGGCATGAGCCATATTTTGAAGCCAAATTCTGGCTCTATGCACGTATTCGCGGTTTGAAATTACTACATTTTATACCCAACATATGCCAAGTCCTGAAAGCGGCAGTGAGTCACATTTCGCACAAACTCCCCTGCAGTTTTCAAAATATCCCAATTTCGAGGCCTGAGCCATATTTTGGAGCCAAATTCTGGCTCTCTGCACGTATTCGTAGTTTGAAATTACGACTTTTTTATACCCAAGATATGCCAAGTTCGGAATGCGGCGTTTGGTCATATATGTCCCAAACCCCCCTGCAGTTTTCAAAATATCCCAAATATCCCAATTTCGAGGACTGAACAATATTTTGGAGCCGAATTCTGGCTCTATGCACGTATTCGCAGTTTGAAATTACTACATTTTATACCCAACATATGCCAAGTCCTGAAAGCGGCAGTGAGTCACATTTCGCACAAACTCCCCTGCAGTTTTCGAAATATCCCAAATATCCCAATTTTGAGGCCTGAGCCATATTTTGGAGCCAAATTCTGGCTCTCTGCATGTATTCGCAGTATGAAATTACGAATTTTTTATACCCAACATATGCCAAGTACTGAAAGCGGCGTTTGGTTACATTTGTCCCAAACATCCCTGCAGTTTTCAAAATATCCCAAACATCAGAATATCGAGGCCTGAGCCATATTTTGGAGCCAAATTCTGGCTCTCTGCACGTATTCGCAGTATGAAATTACGAATTTTTTATACCCAACATATGCCAAGGACTGAAAGTGGCGTTTGGTCACATTTGTCCCAAACCTCCCTGCAGTTTTCAAAATATCCCAAACATCCTAATTTCGAGGCCAGAGCCATATTTTCGAGCCAAATTCTGGCTCTATGCACGTATTCGCGGTTTAAAATTACAACATTTTATACCCAACATATGCCAAGTCATGAAAGCCGCAGTGAGTCACATTTCGCACAAACTCCCCTGCAGTTTTCGAAATATCCCAAATATCCCAATTTTGAGGCCTGAGCCATATTTTGGAGCCAAATTCTGGCTCTCTTCACTTATTCGAAGTTTGAAATTACGACTTTTTATACCCAACATAAGCCAAGGACTGAAAGTGGCGTTTGGTCACATTTGTCCCAAACCTCCCTGCAGTTTTCAAAATATCCCAAACATCCCAATTTCGAGGACTGAGCAATATTTTGGAGCCAAATTTTGGCTCTCTGCACGTATTTGCAGTATGAAATTACGAATTTTTTATACCCAACATATGCCAAGTACTAAAAGCGGCAGTGAGTCAAGTTTTGCACAAACTCCCCTACAGTTTTCGAAATATCCAAAATACCCCAATATCCAGGCCTGAGACATATTTTGGAGCCAAATTCTGGCTCTCTGCACGTATTTGCAGTATGAAATTACGAATTTTTTATACCCAACATATGCCAAGTACTGAAAGCGGCGTTTGGTTACATTTGTCCCAAACCTCCCCGCAGTTTTCAAAATCTCATAAACATCACAATATCGAGGCCTGAGCAATATTTTGGAGCCAAATTTTGGCTCTCTGCACGTATTTGCAGTATGAAATTACGAATTTTTTATACCCAACATATGTCAAGTACTAAAAGCGGCAGTGAGTCACATATTGCACAAACTCCCCTGCAGTTTTCGAAATATCCCAAACATCCCAATTTCGAGGCGTGAGCCATATTTTGAAGCCAAACTCTGGCTCTCTGCACGTATTCGCAGTTTGAAATTACGACTTTTTTATACCCAATATATGCCAAGTACTGAAAGCGGCGTTTGGTAACATTTGTCCCGAACCCCCCCTGCAGTTTTCAAAAAATCCAAAACATCCCAATTTCGAGGCCTGAGCCATATTTTGGAGCCAAATTCTAGCTCTCTGCACGTATTCGGTTTTGGAAATTACGACATTTTATACCCAACATATGCCAAGTCCTGAAAGCGGCAGTGAATCACATTTCTCACAAACTCCCCTGCAGTTGTCGAAATATCCCAAATATCCCAATTTTTAGGCCTGAGCCATATTTTGGAGCCAAATTCTGGCTCTCTTCACGTATTCGAAGTTTGAAATTACGACTTTTTATACCCAACATAAGCCAAGGACTGAAAGTGGCGTTTGGTCACATTTGTCCCAAACCTCCCTACAGTTTTCAAAATATCCCAAACATCCCAATTTCGAGGTATGAGCCATATTTTGGACCCAAATTCTAGCTCTCTGCACGTATTCGGTTTTGGAAATTACGACATTTTATACCCAACATATGCCAAGTCTTGAAAGCGGCAGTGAGTCACATTTCGCACAAACTCCCCTGGAGTTTTCGAAATATCCCAAATATCAAAATTTCGAGGTCTGAGCCATATTTTGGAGCCAAATTCTGGTTCTCTGCACGTATTCGCTGTTTGAAATTACGACTTATTTATACCCAACATATGCAAAGTACTGAAAGCGGCGTTTGGTCACATTTGTCCCTAACCCCCCCAGCAGTATTCAAAATATCCCAAACATCCCAATTTCGAGGCCTTAGCCATATTTTGGAGCCAAATTCTGGCTCTATGCACGTATTCGCGGTTTGAAATTACGACATTTTATACCCAACATATGCCAAGTCCTGAAAGCGGCAGTGAGTCACATTTCGCACAAACTCCCCTGCAGTTTTCAAAATATCCCAAACATCCCACTTTCGAGGCCTGAGCCATATTTTGGAGCCAAATTCAAGCTCTCTGCACGTATTCGAAGTTTGAAATTACGACTTTTTATACCCAACATATGCCAAGTACTGAAAGTGGCGTTTGGTCACATTTGTCCCACACCTCCCTGCAGTTTTCAAAATATCCCAAACATACCAATTTCGAGGCATGAGCCGTATTTTGGAGCCAAATTCTGGCTCTATGCACGTATTCGCGGTTTGAAATTAATACATTTTATACCCAACATATGCCAAGTCCTGAAAGCGGCAGTGAGTCACATTTCGCACAAACTCCCCTGCAGTTTTCAAAATATCCCAAACATCCCACTTTCGAGGCCTGAGCCATATTTTGGAGCCAAATTCAAGCTCTCTGCACGTATTCGCAGTTTGAAATTACGACTTTTTATACCCAACATATGCCAAGTTCTGAATGCGGCGTTTGGTCATATTTGTCCCAAACCCCTCTGCAGTTTTCAAAATATCCCAAACATCCCAATTTCGAGGACTGAGCAATATTTTGGAGCCAAATTCTGGCTCTATGCACGTATTCGCATTTTGAAATTACTACATTTTATATCCAACATATGCCAAGTCCTGAAAGCGGCAGTGAGTCACATTTCGCACAAACTCCCCTGCAGTTTTCGAAATATCCCAAATATCCCAATTTCGAGGCCTGAGCCATATTTTGGAGCCAAATTCTGGCTCTCTGCACGTATTCGCAGTATGAAATTACGAATTTTTTATACCTTACATATTCCAAGTACTGAAAGCGGTGTTTGGTTACATTTGTCCCAAACCTCCCTGCAGTTTTCAAAATATCCCAAACATCAGAATATCGAGGCCTGAGCCATATTTTGGAGCCAAATTCAGGCTCTCTGCACGTATTCGCAGTTTGATATTACGAATTTGTATACCCAACATATGCCAAGGACTGAAAGTGGCGTTTGGTCACATTTGTCCCAAACCTCCCTGCAGTTTTCAAAATATCCCAAACATCCAAATTTCGAGGCCAGAGCCATATTTTCGGGCCAAATTCCGGCTCTATGCACGTATTTGCGGTTTGAAATTACAAAATTTTATACCCAAAATATGCCAAGTCATGAAAGCCGCAGTGAGTCACATTTCGCACAAACTCCCCTGCAGCTTTCGAAATATGCCAAATATCCCAATTTTGAGGCCTGAGCCATATTTTGGAGCCAAATTCTGGCTCTATGCACGTATTCGCGGTTTGAAATTACGACATTTTATACCCAACAGATGCCAAGTCCTGAAAGCGGCGTTTGACCATATTTGTCCCAAACCCCCCTGCAGTTTTCAAAATATCCCAAACATACCAATTTCGAGGACTGAGCAATATTTTGGAGCCAAATTCTGGCTCTCTGCACGTATTTGCAGTATGAAATTACGAATTTTTTATACCCAACATATGCCAAGTACTAAAAGCGGCAGTGAGTCAAATTTTGCACAAACTCCCCTACAGTTTTCGAAATATCCAAAATATCCCAATATCCAAGCCTGAGCCATATTTTGGAGCCAAATTCTGGCTCTCTGCACGTATTTGCAGTATGAAATTACGAATTTTTTATACCCAACATATGCCAAGTACTGAAAGCGGCATTTGGTTACATTTGTCCCAAACCTCCCTGCAGTTTTCAAAATCTCCCAAACATCACAATATCGAGGCCTGAGCTATATTTTGGAGCCAAATTCTGGCTCTTTGCACGTATTCGCAGTTTGAAATTATCACTTTTTTATACCCAACATATTCCAAGTACTTAAAGCGGCGTTTGGTCACATTTGTCTCAATCCACCCTGCAGTTTTCAAAATATCCCAAACATCCCAATTTCGAGGCCTTAGCCATATTTTGGAGCCAAATTCTGGCTCTATGCACGTATTCGCGGTTTGAAATTACGACATTTTATACCCAACAGATGCCAAGTCCTGAAAGCGGCAGTGAGTCACATTTCGCACAAACTCCCCTGCAGTTTTCGAAATATCCCAAATATCCCAATTTTGAGGCCTGAGCCATATTTTGGAGCCAAATTCTGGCTCTCTGCACGTATTCGAAGTTTGAAATTACGACTTTTTATACCCAATATATGCCAAGTACTGAAAGTGGCGTTTGGTCACATTTGTCCCAAACCTCAATTTAGTTTTTAAAATATCCCAAATATCCCAATTTCGAGGCCTGAGCAATATTTAGGAGCCAAATTCTGGCTATCTGCACGTATTCGAAGTTTGAAATTACGAATTTTTATACCCAGTATATGCCAAGTACTGAAAGTGGCGTTTGGTCACATTTGTCCCACACCTCCCTGCAGTTTTCAAAAATATCCCAAATATCCCAATTTCGAGGCCTGAGCAATATTTTGGAGCCTAATTCTGGCTATCTGCACGTATTCGAAGTTTGAAATTACGATTTTTTATTCCCAACATATGCTAAGTACTGAAAGTGGCGTTTGGTCCAATTTGTCCCAAACCTCCTTGCAGTTTTCAAAATATCCCATATATCCCAATTTCGAGGCCTGAACAATATTTTGGAGCCAAATTCTGGCTCTCTGCACGTATTCGCATTTTGAAATTACGACTTTTTATACCCAACATATGCCAAGTACTAAAAGTGGCGTTTGGTCACATTTGTCCCACACCTTCCTGCAGTTTTAAAAATATCCCAAACATCCCATTTTCGAGGCATGAGCCACATTTTGGAGCCAAATTGTCGCTCTCTGCACGTATTAGCAGTTTGAAATTACGAATTTATATACCCAACATATGCCAAGTCCTGAAAGCGGCAGTGAGTCACATTTCGCACAAACTCCCCTGGAGTTTTCAAAATATTCCAAATATCCCAATTTCGAGGCCTGAGCAATATTTTGGAGCCAAATTCTGGCTCTCTGCACGTATTCGCAGTTTGAAATTACGACTTTTTTATACCCAACATATGCCAAGTACTGAAAGCGGCGTTTGGTTACATTTGTCCCAAACCTCCTTGCAGTTTTCAAAATATCCCATATATCCCAATTTCGAGGCCTGAACAATATTTTGGAGCCAAATTCTGGCTCTCTGCACGTATTCGCAATTTGAAATTACGACTTTTTATACCCAACATATGCCAAGTACTAAAAGTGGCGTTTGGTTACATTTGTCCCAAACCTTCCTGCAGTTTTCAAAATATCCCAAACATCCCAATTTCGAGGCATGAGCCATATTTTGGAGCCAAATTCTGGCTCTATGCACGTATTCGCAGTATGAAATTACGAATTTTTTATACCCAACATATGCCAAGTACTGAAAGCGGCGTTTGGTTACATATGTCCCAAACCTCCCTGCAGTTTTCAAAATATCCCAAACATCAGAATATCGAGGCCTGAGCCATATTTTGGAGCCAAATTCAGGCTCTCTGCACGTACTCGCAGTTTGATATTACGAATTTGTATACCCAACATATGCCAAGGACTGAAAGTGGCGTTTGGTCACATTTGTCCCAAACCTCCCTGCAGTTTTCAAAATATCCCAAACATCCCAATTTCGAGGCCAGAGCCATGTTTTGGAGCCAAATTCTGGCTCTATGCACGTATTCGCTGTTTGAAATTACAACATTTTATACCCAACATATGCCAAGTCCTGAATGCGTCAGTGAGTCACATTTTGGACAAACTCCCCTGCAGTTTTCGAAATATCCCAAATATCCAAATTTTGAGGCCTGAGCCATATTTTGGAGCCAAATTCTGGCTCTCTTCACGTATTCGAAGTTTGAAATTACGAATTTTTATACCCAACATATGCTAAGTACTGAAAGTGGCGTTTGGTCCAATTTGTACCAAACCTCCTTGCAGTTTTCAAAATATCCCAATTTCGAGGCCTGAACGATATTTTGGAACCAAATTCTGGCTCTCTGCACGTATTCGCAATTTGAAATTACGACTTTTTATACCCAACATATGCCAAGTACTAAAAGTGGCGTTTGGTCACATTTGTCCCACACCTCCCTGCAGTTTTCAAAATATCCCAAACATCCCAATTTCGAGGCATGAGCCATATTTTGGAGCCAAATTGTGGCTCTCTGCACGTATTCGCAGTTTGAAATTACGAATTTATATACCCAACATGTGCCAAGTCCTGAAAGCGGCAGTGAGTCACATTTCGCACAAACTCCCCTGGAGTTTTCAAAATATCCCAAATATCCCAATTTCGAGGCCTGAGCAATAATTTGGAGCCAAATTCTGGCTCTCTGCACGTATTCGCAGTTTGAAATTACGACTTTTTTATACCCAACATATGCCAAGTACTGAACGCGGCATTTGGTCACATTTGTCCAAAACCTCCCCTGCAGTTTTCAAAATATCCCAAACATCCCACTTTCGAGGCCTCAGCCATATTTTGGAGCCAAATTCAAGTTCTCTTCACGTATTCGAAGTTTGAAATTACGACTTTTTATACCCAACATATGCCAAGGACTGAAAGTGGCGTTTGGTCACATTTGTCCCAAACCTCCCTGCAGTTTTCAAAATATCCCAAACATCCCAATTTCTAGGCATGAGCCATATTTTGGATCCAAATTCTGGCTCTCTGCACGTATTCGCAGTTTGAAATTACGATTTTATATACCCAACATATGCCAAGTTCTGAAAGCAGCAGTGAGTCACATTTCGCACAAACTCCCCTGCAGTTTCGGAATATCCCAAATATACTAATTTTGAGGCCTGAGCAATATTTTGGAGCCAAATTCTGGCTCTCTGCACGTATTCGCAGTTTGAAATTACGACTTTTTTATACCCAACATATGCCAAGTACTGAAAGCGGCGTTTGGTTACATTTGTCCCAAACCTCCTTGCAGTTTTCAAAATATCCCATATATCCCAATTTCGAGGCCTGAACAATATTTTGGAGCCAAATTCTGGCTCTCTGCACGTATTCGCAATTTGAAATTACGACTTTTTATACCCAACATATGCCAAGTACTAAAAGTGGCGTTTGGTTACATTTGTCCCAAACCTTCCTGCAGTTTTCAAAATATCCCAAACATCCCAATTTCGAGGCATGAGCCATATTTTGGAGCCAAATTCTGGCTCTATGCACGTATTCGCAGTATGAAATTACGAATTTTTTATACCCAACATATGCCAAGTACTGAAAGCGGCGTTTGGTTACATATGTCCCAAACCTCCCTGCAGTTTTCAAAATATCCCAAACATCAGAATATCGAGGCCTGAGCCATATTTTTGAGCCAAATTCAGGCTCTCTGCACGTACTCGCAGTTTGATATTACGAATTTGTATACCCAACATATGCCAAGGACTGAAAGTGGCGTTTGGTCACATTTGTCCCAAACCTCCCTGCAGTTTTCAAAATATCCCAAACATCCCAATTTCGAGGCCAGAGCCATGTTTTGGAGCCAAATTCTGGCTCTATGCACGTATTCGCTGTTTGAAATTACAACATTTTATACCCAACATATGCCAAGTCCTGAATGCGTCAGTGAGTCACATTTTGGACAAACTCCCCTGCAGTTTTTGAAATATCCCAAATATCCAAATTTTGAGGCCTGAGCCATATTTTGGAGCCAAATTCTGGCTCTCTTCACGTATTCGAAGTTTGAAATTACGAATTTTTATACCCAACATATGCTAAGTACTGAAAGTGGCGTTTGGTCCAATTTGTACCAAACCTCCTTGCAGTTTTCAAAATATCCCAATTTCGAGGCCTGAACGATATTTTGGAACCAAATTCAGGCTCTCTGCACGTATTCGCAATTTGAAATTACGACTTTTTATACCCAACATATGCCAAGTACTAAAAGTGGCGTTTGGTCACATTTGTCCCACACCTCCCTGCAGTTTTCAAAATATCCCAAACATCCCAATTTCGAGGCATGAGCCATATTTTGGAGCCAAATTGTGGCTCTCTGCACGTATTCGCAGTTTGAAATTACGAATTTATATACCCAACATGTGCCAAGTCCTGAAAGCGGCAGTGAGTCACATTTCGCACAAACTCCCCTGGAGTTTTCAAAATATCCCAAATATCCCAATTTCGAGGCCTGAGCAATAATTTGGAGCCAAATTCTGGCTCTCTGCACGTATTCGCAGTTTGAAATTACGACTTTTTTATACCCAACATATGCCAAGTACTGAACGCGGCATTTGGTCACATTTGTCCAAAACCTCCCCTGCAGTTTTCAAAATATCCCAAACATCCCACTTTCGAGGCCTCAGCCATATTTTGGAGCCAAATTCAAGTTCTCTTCACGTATTCGAAGTTTGAAATTACGACTTTTTATACCCAACATATGCCAAGGACTGAAAGTGGCGTTTGGTCACATTTGTCCCAAACCTCCCTGCAGTTTTCAAAATATCCCAAACATCCCAATTTCTAGGCATGAGCCATATTTTGGATCCAAATTCTGGCTCTCTGCACGTATTCGCAGTTTGAAATTACGATTTTATATACAAAACATATGCCAAGTCATGAAAGCGGCAGAGAGTCACATTTCACACAAACTCCCCTGCAGTTTTCAAAATATCCCAAACATCCCAATTTCGAGGCCTAAGCCATATTTTGGAGCCAAATTCTGGCTCTATGCACGTATTCGCGGTTTGAAATTACGACATTTTATACCCAACATATGCCAGGTCTTGTAAGCGGCAGTGAGTCACATTTCGCACAAACTCCCCTGGAGTTTATGAAATATCCCAAATATCAAAATTTCGAGGTCTGAGCCATATTTTGTAGCCAAATTCTGGCTCTCTGCACGTATTCGCAGTTTGAAAATACGAATTTTTTATACCCAACATATGCCAAGTACTGAAAGCGGCGTTTGGTCACATTAGTCTCAAACCCCCCCTGCAGTTTTCAAAATATCCCAAACAACCTAATTTCGAGGCCTTAGCCATATTTTGGAGCCAAATTCCGGCTCTATACACGTATTCGCGGTTTGAATTTACGACATTTTATACCCAACATATACCAAGTATTGAAAGCGGCGTTTGGTCACATTTGTCCCAAACCCCCCCCCCTGCAGTTTTCAAAATATCCCAAACATCCCAATTTCGCGGCCTGAGCCATATTTTGGAGCCAAATTCTGGCTCTATGCACGTATTCGCGGTTTGAAATTACGACTTTTTTATACCCAACATATGCAAAGTACTGAAAGCGGCGTTTGGTCACATTTGTCCCAAACCCCCCTTCAGTTTTCAAAATATCCCAAACATCCCAATTTCGAGGCCTTAGCCATATTTTGGAGCCAAATTCTGGCTCTATGCATGTATTCGCGGTTTGAAATTACGACATTTTATATCCAACATATGCAAAGTCCTGAAAGCTGCAGTGAGTCACATTTTGCCCAAACACCCCTGCAGTTTTCGAAATATCCCAAATATCTCAATTTTGAGGCCTGAGCCATATTTTGGAGCCAAATTCTGGCTCTCTGCACGTATTCGAAGTTTGAAATTACGACTTTTTATACCCAACATATGCCTAGTACTGATAGTGGCGTTTGGTCACATTTGTCCCACACCTCCCTGCAGTTTTCAAAATATCCCAAACATCCCAATTTCGAGGCCTGAGCAATATTTTAGAGCCAAATTCTGGCTCTATGCACGTATTCGCAGTTTGAAATTACGACTTTTTATACCCAACATATGCCAAGTTCTGAAAGTGGCTTTTGGTCATATTTGTCTCAAAGCCCCCTGAGGTTTTCAAAATATCCCAAACACCCCAATTTCGAGGACTGAGCAATATTTTGGAGCCAAATTCTGGCTCTATGCACGTATTCGCAGTTTGAAATTAAGACTTTTTATACCCAACATATGCCAAGTCCTGAAAGCGGCAGTGAGTCAAATTTTGCAGAAACTCGCCTACAGTTTTCGAAATATCCCAAATATCAAAATTTCGAGGTCTGAGCCATATTTTGATGCCAAATTCTGGCTCTCTGCACGTATTCGCAGTATGAAATTACGAATTTTTTATACCCAACATATGCCAAGTACTGAAAGCGGCGTTTGGATACATTTGTCCCAAACCTCCCTGCAGTTTTCAAAATATCCCAAACATCAGAATATCGAGGCCTGAGCCATATTTTGGAGCCAAATTCAGGCTCTATGCACATACTCGCAGTTTGATATTACGAATTTGTATACCCAACATATGCCAAGGACTGAAATCGGCGTTTGGTCACATTTGTCCCAAACCTCCCTGCAGTTTGCAAAATATCCCAAACATCCCAATTTCGAGGCCAGAGCCATATTTTGGAGCCAAATTTTGGCTCTATGCACGTATTCGCGGTTTGAAATTACAACATTTTATACCCAACATATGCCAAGTCCTGAAAGCGGCAGTGAGTTACATTTCGCTCAAACTCCCCTGCAGTTTTCGAAATATCCCAAATATCCCAATTTTGATGCCTGAGCCATATTTTGGAGCCAAATTCTGGCTCTCTTCACGTATTCAAAGTTTGAAATTACGACTTTTTATACCCAACATAAGCCAAGGACTGAAAGTGGCGTTTGGTCACATTTGTCCCAAACCTCCCTACAGTTTTCAAAATATCCCAAACATCCCAATTTCGAGGCATGAGCCATATTTTGGACCCAAATTCTAGCTCTCTGCACGTATTCGGTTTTGGAAATTACGACATTTTATACCCAACATATGCCAAGTCTTGAAAGCGGCAGAGTCACATTTCGCACAAACTCCCCTGGAGTTTTCGAAATATCCCAAATATCAAAATTTCGAGGTCTGAGCCATATTTTGGAGCCAAATTCTGGCTCTCTGCACGTATTCGCTTTTTGAAATTACGACTTTTTTATACCCAACATATGCAAAGTACTGAAATCGGCGTTTGGTCACATTTGTCCCAAACCCCCCCTGCAGCTTTCAAAATATCCCAAACATCCCAATTTCGAGGCCTTAGCCATATTTTGGAGCCAAATTCTGGCTCTATGCACGTATTCACGGTTTGAATTTAAGACATTTTAAACCCAACATATGCCAAGTCCTGAAAGCGGCGTTTGGTTACATTTGTCCCAAACCTCCCTGCAGTTTTCAAAATATCCCAAACATCAGAATATCGAGGCCTGAGCCATATTTTGGAGCCAAATTCAGGCTCTCTGCACGTATTCGCAGTTTGATATTACGAATTTGTATACCCAACATATGCCAAGGACTGAAAGTGGCGTTTGGTCACATTTGTCCCAAACCTCCCTGCAGTTTTCAAAATATCCCAAACATCCAAATTTCGAGGCCAGAGCCATATTTTCGGGCCAAATTCTGGCTCTATGCACGTATTTGCGGTTTGAAATTACAAAATTTTATACCCAAAATATACCAAGTCATGAAAGCCGCAGTGAGTCACATTTCGCACAAACTCCCCTGCAGCTTTCGAAATATGCCAAATATCCCAATTTTGAGGCCTGAGCCATATTTTGGAGCCAAATTCTGTCTCTCTTCACGAATTCGAAGTTTGAAATTACGAATTTTATACCCAACATAAGCCAAGGACTGAAGTGGCGTTTGGTCACATATGTCACAAACCTCCCTGCAGTTTTCAAAATATCCCAAACATCCCAATTTCGAGGCATGAGCCATATTTTGGACCCAAATTCTAGCTCTCTGCACGTATTCGGTTTTGGAAATTACGACATTTTATACCCAACATATGCCAAGTCTTGAAAGCGGCAGTGAGTCACATTTCGCACAAACTCCCCTGGAGTTTTCGAAATATCCCAAATATCAAAATTTCGAGGTCTGAGCCATATTTTGGAGCCAAATTCTGGCTCTCTGCACGTATTCGCTTTTTGAAATTACGACTTTTTTATACCCAACATATGCAAAGTACTGAAATCGGCGTTTGGTCACATTTGTCCCAAACCCCCCCTGCAGCTTTCAAAATATCCCAAACATCCCAATTTCGAGGCCTTAGCCATATTTTGGAGCCAAATTCTGGCTCTATGCACGTGTTCACGGTTTGAATTTAAGACATTTCAAACCCAACATATGCCAAGTCCTGAAAGCGGCGTTTGGTTACATTTGTCCCAAACCTCCCTGCAGTTTTCAAAATATCCCAAACATCAGAATATCGAGGCCTGAGCCATATTTTGGAGCCAAATTCAGGCTCTCTGCACGTATTCGCAGTTTGATATTACGAATTTGTATACCCAACATATGCCAAGGACTGAAAGTGGCGTTTGGTCACATTTGTCCCAAACCTCCCTGCAGTTTTCAAAATATCCCAAACATCCCAATTTCGAGGCCAGAGCCATGTTTTGGAGCCAAATTCTGGCTCTATGCACGTATTCGCTGTTTGAAATTACAACATTTTATACCCAACATATGCCAAGTCCTGAATGCGTCAGTGAGTCACATTTTGGACAAACTCCCCTGCAGTTTTCGAAATATCCCAAATATCCAAATTTTGAGGCCTGAGCCATATTTTGGAGCCAAATTCTGGCTCTCTTCACGTATTCGAAGTTTGAAATTACGAATTTTTATACCCAACATATGCTAAGTACTGAAAGTGGCGTTTGGTCCAATTTGTACCAAACCTCCTTGCAGTTTTCAAAATATCCCAATTTCGAGGCCTGAACAATATTTTGGAACCAAATTCTGGCTCTCTGCACGTATTCGCAATTTGAAATTACGACTTTTTATACCCAACATATGCCAAGTACTAAAAGTGGCGTTTGGTCACATTTGTCCCACACCTCCCTGCAGTTTTCAAAATATCCCAAACATCCCAATTTCGAGGCATGAGCCATATTTTGGAGCCAAATTGTGGCTCTCTGCACGTATTCGCAGTTTGAAATTACGAATTTATATACCCAACATGTGCCAAGTCCTGAAAGCGGCAGTGAGTCACATTTCGCACAAACTCCCCTGGAGTTTTCAAAATATCCCAAATATCCCAATTTCGAGGCCTGAGCAATATTTTGGAGCCAAATTCTGGCTCTCTGCACGTATTCGCAGTTTGAAATTACGACTTTTTTATACCCAACATATGCCAAGTACTGAACGCGGCATTTGGTCACATTTGTCCAAAACCTCCCCTGCAGTTTTCAAAATATCCCAAACATCCCACTTTCGAGGCCTCAGCCATATTTTGGAGCCAAATTCAAGTTCTCTTCACGTATTCGAAGTTTGAAATTACGACTTTTTATACCCAACATATGCCAAGGACTGAAAGTGGCGTTTGGTCACATTTGTCCCAAACCTCCCTGCAGTTTTCAAAATATCCCAAACATCCCAATTTCTAGGCATGAGCCATATTTTGGATCCAAATTCTGGCTCTCTGCACGTATTCGCAGTTTGAAATTACGATTTTATATACAAAACATATGCCAAGTCCTGAAAGCAGCAGTGAGTCACATTTCGCACAAACTCCCCTGCAGTTTCGGAATATCCCAAATATACTAATTTTGAGGCCTGAGCCATATTTTGGAGCCAAATTCTGGCTCTCTGCACGTATTCGCAATTTGAAATTACGACTTTTTATACCCAACATATGTCAAGTATTGAAAGTGGCGTTTGGTCACATTTGTCCCAAACCTCCTTGCAGTTTTCGAAATATCCCAAATATCAAAATTTCGAGGTCTGAGCCATATTTTGTAGCCAAATTCTGGCTCTCTGCACGTATTCGCAGTTTGAAAATACGAATTTTTTATACCCAACATATGCCAAGTACTGAAAGCGGCGTTTGGTCACATTAGTCTCAAACCCCCCCTGCAGTTTTCAAAATATCCCAAACAACCTAATTTCGAGACCTTAGCCATATTTTGGAGCCAAATTCTGGCTCTATACACGTATTCGCGGTTTGAATTTACGACATTTTATACCCAACATATACCAAGTATTGAAAGCGGCGTTTGGTCACATTTGTCCCAAACCCCCCCCTGCAGTTTTCAAAATATCCCAAACATCCCAATTTCGCGGCCTGAGCCATATTTTGGAGCCAAATTCTGGCTCTATGCACGTATTCGCGGTTTGAAATTACGACTTTTTTATACCCAACATATGCAAAGTACTGAAAGCGGCGTTTGGTCACATTTGTCCCAAACCCCCCTTCAGTTTTCAAAATATCCCAAACATCCCAATTTCGAGGCCTTAGCCATATTTTGGAGCCAAATGCTGGCTCTATGCATGTATTCGCGGTTTGAAATTACGACATTTTATATCCAACATATGCAAAGTCCTGAAAGCTGCAGTGAGTCACATTTTGCCCAAACACCCCTGCAGTTTTCGAAATATCCCAAATATCTCAATTTTGAGGCCTGAGCCATATTTTGGAGTCAAATTATGGCTCTCTGCACGTATTCGAAGTTTGAAATTACGACTTTTTATACCCAACATATGCCAAGTACTGATAGTGGCGTTTGGTCACATTTGTCCCACACCTCCCTGCAGTTTTCAAAATATCCCAAACATCCCAATTTCGAGGCCTGAGCAATATTTTAGAGCCAAATTCTGGCTCTATGCACGTATTCGCAGTTTGAAATTACGACTTTTTATACCCAACATATGCCATGTCCTGAAAGCGGCAGTGAGTCAAATTTTGCAGAAACTCGCCTACAGTTTTCGAAATATCCCAAATATCAAAATTTCGAGGTCTGAGCCATATTTTGATGCCAAATTCTGGCTCTCTGCACGTATTCGCAGTATGAAATTACGAATTTTTTATACCCAACATATGCCAAGTACTGAAAGCGGCGTTTGGATACATTTGTCCCAAACCTCCCTGCAGTTTTCAAAATATCCCAAACATCAGAATATCGAGGCCTGAGCCATATTTTGGAGCCAAATTCAGGCTCTATGCACATACTCGCAGTTTGATATTACGAATTTGTATACCCAACATATGCCAAGGACTGAAATCGGCGTTTGGTCACATTTGTCCCAAACCTCCCTGCAGTTTGCAAAATATCCCAAACATCCCAATTTCGAGGCCAGAGCCATATTTTGGAGCCAAATTTTGGCTCTATGCACGTATTAGCGGTTTGAAATTACAACATTTTATACCCAACATATGCCAAGTCCTGAAAGCGGCAGTGAGTTACATTTCGCACAAACTCCCCTGCAGTTTTCGAAATATCCCAAATATCCCAATTTTTATGCCTGAGCCATATTTTGGAGCCAAATTCTGGCTCTCTTCACGTATTCAAAGTTTGAAATTACGACTTTTTATACCCAACATAAGCCAAGGACTGAAAGTGGCGTTTGGTCACATTTGTCCCAAACCTCCCTACAGTTTTCAAAATATCCCAAACATCCCAATTTCGAGGCATGAGCCATATTTTGGACCCAAATTCTAGCTCTCTGCACGTATTCGGTTTTGGAAATTACGACATTTTATACCCAACATATGCCAAGTCTTGAAAGCGGCAGTGAGTCACATTTCGCACAAACTCCCCTGGAGTTTTCGAAATATCCCAAATATCAAAATTTCGAGGTCTGAGCCATATTTTGGAGCCAAATTCTGGCTCTCTGCACGTATTCGCTTTTTGAAATTACGACTTTTTTATACCCAACATATGCAAAGTACTGAAATCGGCGTTTGGTCACATTTGTCCCAAACCCCCCCTGCAGCTTTCAAAATATCCCAAACATCCCAATTTCGAGGCCTTAGCCATATTTTGGAGCCAAATTCTGGCTCTATGCACGTATTCACGGTTTGAATTTAAGACATTTTAAACCCAACATATGCCAAGTCCTGAAAGCGGCAGTGAGTCACATTTTGCACAAACTCCCCTGCAGTTTTCGAAATATCCCAAATATCCCAATTTTGAGGCCTGAGCCATATTTTGGAGCCAAATTCTGGCTCTCTGCACGTATTCGCAATTTGAAATTACGACTTTTTGTACCCAACATATGCCAAGTACTGAAAGTGGCGTTTGGTCACATTTGTCCCACGCCTCCCTGCACTTTTCCAAACATCCCAATTTCGAGGCATGAGTCATATTTTGGAGCCAAATTCTGGCTCTATGAACGTATTCGCGGTTTGAAATTACTACATTTTATTCCCAACATATGCCAAGTCCTGAACGCGGCAGTGAGTCACATTTCGCACAAACTCCCCTGCAGTTTTCGAAATATCCCACTTTCGAGGCCTGAGCCATATTTTGGAGCCAAATTCAAGCTCTCTGCACGTATTCGCAGTTTGAAATTACGTCTTTTTATACCCAACATATGCCAAGTACTGAACGCGGCGTTTGGTCACATTTGTCCAAAACCTCCCCTGCAGTTTTCAAAATATCCCAAACATCCCACTTTCGAGGCCTCAGCCATATTTTGGAGCCAAATTCAAGCTCTCTGTACGTATTCGCAGTTTGAAATTACGACTTTTTATACCCAACATATGCCAAGGACTGAAAGTGGCGTTTGGTCACTTTTGTCCCAAACCTCCCTGCAGTTTTCAAAATATCCAAAACATCCCAATTTCGAGGCATGAGCCATATTTTGGATCCAAATTCTGGCTCTCTGCACGTATTCGCAGTTTGAAATTACGATTTTATATACAAAACATATGCCAAGTCCTGGAAGCAGCAGTGAGTCACATTTCGCACAAACTCCCCTGCAGTTTCGGAATATCCCAAATATCCTAATTTTGAGGCCTGAGCCATATTTTGGAGTCAAATTCTGGCTCTCTGCACGTATTCGCAATTTGAAATTACGACTTTTTATACCCAACATTTGTCAAGTATTGAAAGTGGCGTTTGGTCACATTTGTCCCACACCTCCCTGCAGTTTTCAAAATATCCCAAATATCCCAATTTCGAGGCCTGAGCAATATTTTGGAGCCAAATTCTGGCTATCTGCACGTATTCGCAATTTGAAATTACGACTTTTTATACCCAACATATGCCAAGTACTAAAAGTGGCGTTTGGTGACATTTGTCCCACACCTCCCTGCAGTTTTCAATATATGCCAAACATCCCAATTTCGAGGCATGAGCCATATTTTGGAGCCAAATTGTGGCTCTCTGCACGTATTCGAAGTTTGAAATTACGAATTTATATACCCAACATATGCCAAGTCCTGAAAGCGGCAGTGAGTCACATTTCGCACAAAGTCCCCTGGAGTTTTCAAAATATCCCAAATATCCCAATTTCGAGGCCTGAGCAATATATTGGAGCCAAATTCAAGCTCTCTGCACGTATTCGCAGTTTGAAATTACGACTTTTTATTCCCAACATATGCCAAGTACTAAAAGCGGCGTTTGGTTACATTTGTCCCAAACCTCCCTGCAGTTTTCAAAATATCCCAAACATCAGAATATCGAGGCCTGAGCCATATTTTGGAGACAAATTCAGGCTCTCTGCACGTATTCGCAGTTTGATATTACGAATTTGTATACCCAACATATGCCAAGGACTGAAAGTGGCGTTTGGTCACATTTGTCCCAAACCTCCCTGCAGTTTTCAAAATATCCCAAACATCCCAATTTCGAGGCCTGAGCCATATTTTAAAGCCAAATTCTGGCTCTATGCACGTATTCGCGGTTTGAAATTACGACATTTTATACCCAACATATGCCAAGTCTTGTAAGCGGCATTGAGTCACATTTCTCACAAACTCCCTTGCAGTTTTCGAAATACCCCTAATATCCCAATTTCGAGGTCTGAGCCATATTTTGGAGCCAAATTCTGGCTCTCTGCACGTATTCGCTGTTTGAAATTACGACTTTTTTATACCCAACATATGCAAAGTACTGAAAGCGGCGTTTGGTCACATTTGTCCCAAACCCCCGTGCAGTTTTCAAAATATCCCAAACATCCCAATTTCGAGGCCTTAGCCATATTTTGGAGCCAAATTCTGGCTCTATGCACGTATTCGCGGTTTGAAATTACGACATTTTATATCCAACATATGCCAAGTCCTGAAAGCGGCAGTGAGTCACATTTTGCACAAACTCCCCTGCAGTTTTCGAAATATCCCATATATCTCAATTTTGAGGCCTGAGCCATATTTTGGAGCCAAATTCTGGCTCTCTGCACGTATTCGAAGTTTGAAATTACGACTTTTTATACCCAACATATGCCAAGTACTGATAGTGGCGTTTGGTCACATTTGTCCCACACCTCCCTGCAGTTTTCAAAATATCCCAAACATCCCAATTTCGAGGCCTGAACAATATTTTAGAGCCAAATTCTGGCTCTATGCACGTATTCGCAGTTTGAAATTACGACTTTTTATACCCAACATATGCCAAGTTCTGAAAGTGGCTTTTGGTCATATTTGTCTCAAAGCCCCCTGAGGCTTTCAAAATATCGCAAACATCCCAATTTCGAGGACTGAGCCATATTTTGGAGCCAAATTCTGGCTCTCTGCACGTATTCGCTGTTTGAAATTACGACTTTTTTATACCCAACATATGCAAAGTACTGAAAGCGGCGTTTGGTCACATTTGTCCCAAACCCCCCTGCAGTTTTCAAAATATCCCAAACATCCCAATTTCGAGGCCTTAGCCATATTTTGGAGCCAAATTCTGGCTATATGCACGTATTCGCGTTTGAAATTACGACATTTTATATCCAACATATGCCACGTCTTGAAAGCGGCAGTAAATCACATTTCTCACAAACTCCCTTGCAGTTTTCGAAATATCCCAAATATCCCAATTTCGAGGCCTGAGCCATATATTGGTGCCAAGTTCTGGCTCTCTGCACGTTTTCGCAGTTTGAAATTACGAATTTTTTATACCCAACATATGCAAAGTACTGAAAGCGGCGTTTGGTCACATTTGTCCCAAACCTCCCTGCAGTTTTCAAAATATCCCAAACATCAGAATATCGAGGCCTGAGCCATATTTTGGAGCCAAATTCAGGCTCTCTGCACGTACTCGCAGTTTGATATTACGAATTTGTATACCCAACATATGCCAAGGACTGAAAGTGGCGTTTGGTCACATTTGTCCCAAACCTCCCTGCAGTTTTCAAAATATCCCAAACATCCCAATTTCGAGGCCAGAGCCATATTTTGGAGCCAAATTTTGGCTCTATGCACGTATTCGCGGTTTGAAATTACAACATTTTATACCCAACATATGCCAAGTCCTGAAAGCGGCAGTGAGTTACATTTCGCACAAACTCCCCTGCAGTTTTCGAAATATCCAAAATATCCCAATTTTGATGCCTGAGCCATATTTTGGAGCCAAATTCTGGCTCTCTTCACGTATTCGAAGTTTGAAATTACGACTTTTTATACCCAACATAAGCCAAGGACTGAAAGTGGCGTTTGGTCACATTTGTCCCAAACCTCCCTACAGTTTTCAAAATATCCCAAACATCCCAATTTCGAGGCATGAGCCATATTTTGGACCCAAATTCTAGCTCTCTGCACGTATTCGGTTTTGGAAATTACGACATTTTATACCCAACATATGCCAAGTCTTGAAAGCGGCAGTGAGTCACATTTCGCACAAACTCCCCTGGAGTTTTCGAAATATCCCAAATATCAAAATTTCGAGGTCTGAGCCATATTTTGGAGCCAAATTCTGGCTCTCTGCACGTATTCGCTGTTTGAAATTACGACTTTTTTATACCCAACATATGCAAAGTACTGAAAGCGGCGTTTGGTCACATTTGTCCCAAACCCCCCCTGCAGCTTTCAAAATATCCCAAACATCCCAATTTCGAGGCCTTAGCCATATTTTGGAGCCAAATTCTGGCTCTATGCACGTATTCGCGGTTTGAATTTAAGACATTTTAAACCCAACATATGCCAAGTCCTGAAAGCGGCAGTGAGTCACATTTTGCACAAACTCCCCTGCAGTTTTCGAAATATCCCAAATATCCCAATTTTGAGGCCTGAGCCATATTTTGGAGCCAAATTCTGGCTCTCTGCACGTATTCGAAATTTGAAATTACGACTTTTTTATACCCAACATATGCAAAGTACTGAAAGCGGCGTTTGGTCACATTTGTCCCAAACCCCCGTGCAGTTTTCAAAATATCCCAAACATCCCAATTTCGAGGCCTTAGCCATATTTTGGAGCCAAATTCTGGCTCTATGCACGTATTCGCGGTTTGAAATTACGACATTTTATATCCAACATATGCCAAGTCCTGAAAGCGGCAGTGAGTCACATTTTGCACAAACTCCCCTGCAGTTTTCGAAATATCCCATATATCTCAATTTTGAGGCCTGAGCCATATTTTGGAGCCAAATTCTGGCTCTCTGCACGTATTCGAAGTTTGAAATTACGACTTTTTATACCCAACATATGCCAAGTACTGATAGTGGCGTTTGGTCACATTTGTCCCACACCTCCCTGCAGTTTTCAAAATATCCCAAACATCCCAATTTCGAGGCCTGAACAATATTTTAGAGCCAAATTCTGGCTCTATGCACGTATTCGCAGTTTGAAATTACGACTTTTTATACCCAACATATGCCAAGTTCTGAAAGTGGCTTTTGGTCATATTTGTCTCAAAGCCCCCTGAGGTTTTCAAAATATCGCAAACATCCCAATTTCGAGGACTGAGCCATATTTTGGAGCCAAATTCTGGCTCTCTGCACGTATTCGCTGTTTGAAATTACGACTTTTTTATACCCAACATATGCAAAGTACTGAAAGCGGCGTTTGGTCACATTTGTCCCAAACCCCCCTGCAGTTTTCAAAATATCCCAAACATCCCAATTTCGAGGCCTTAGCCATATTTTGGAGCCAAATTCTGGCTATATGCACGTATTCGCGTTTGAAATTACGACATTTTATATCCAACATATGCCACGTCTTGAAAGCGGCAGTAAATCACATTTCTCACAAACTCCCTTGCAGTTTTCGAAATATCCCAAATATCCCAATTTCGAGGCCTGAGCCATATATTGGTGCCAAGTTCTGGCTCTCTGCACGTTTTCGCAGTTTGAAATTACGAATTTTTTATACCCAACATATGCAAAGTACTGAAAGCGGCGTTTGGTCACATTTGTCCCAAACCTCCCTGCAGTTTTCAAAATATCCCAAACATCAGAATATCGAGGCCTGAGCCATATTTTGGAGCCAAATTCAGGCTCTCTGCACGTACTCGCAGTTTGATATTACGAATTTGTATACCCAACATATGCCAAGGACTGAAAGTGGCGTTTGGTCACATTTGTCCCAAACCTCCCTGCAGTTTTCAAAATATCCCAAACATCCCAATTTCGAGGCCAGAGCCATATTTTGGAGCCAAATTTTGGCTCTATGCACGTATTCGCGGTTTGAAATTACAACATTTTATACCCAACATATGCCAAGTCCTGAAAGCGGCAGTGAGTTACATTTCGCACAAACTCCCCTGCAGTTTTCGAAATATCCAAAATATCCCAATTTTGATGCCTGAGCCATATTTTGGAGCCAAATTCTGGCTCTCTTCACGTATTCGAAGTTTGAAATTACGACTTTTTATACCCAACATAAGCCAAGGACTGAAAGTGGCGTTTGGTCACATTTGTCCCAAACCTCCCTACAGTTTTCAAAATATCCCAAACATCCCAATTTCGAGGCATGAGCCATATTTTGGACCCAAATTCTAGCTCTCTGCACGTATTCGGTTTTGGAAATTACGACATTTTATACCCAACATATGCCAAGTCTTGAAAGCGGCAGTGAGTCACATTTCGCACAAACTCCCCTGGAGTTTTCGAAATATCCCAAATATCAAAATTTCGAGGTCTGAGCCATATTTTGGAGCCAAATTCTGGCTCTCTGCACGTATTCGCTGTTTGAAATTACGACTTTTTTATACCCAACATATGCAAAGTACTGAAAGCGGCGTTTGGTCACATTTGTCCCAAACCCCCCCTGCAGCTTTCAAAATATCCCAAACATCCCAATTTCGAGGCCTTAGCCATATTTTGGAGCCAAATTCTGGCTCTATGCACGTATTCGCGGTTTGAATTTAAGACATTTTAAACCCAACATATGCCAAGTCCTGAAAGCGGCAGTGAGTCACATTTTGCACAAACTCCCCTGCAGTTTTCGAAATATCCCAAATATCCCAATTTTGAGGCCTGAGCCATATTTTGGAGCCAAATTCTGGCTCTCTGCACGTATTCGAAATTTGAAATTACGACTTTTTGTACCCAACATATGCCAAGTACTGAAAGTGGCGTTTGGTCACATTTGTCCCACGCCTCCCTGCAGTTTTCAAAACATCCCAATTTCGAGGCATGAGCCATATTTTGGAGCCAAATTCTGGCTCTATGAACGTATTCGCGGTTTGAAATTACTACATTTTATACCCAACATATGCCAAGTCCTGAAAGCGGCAATGAGTCACATTTCACACAAACTCCCCTGCCGTTTTCGAAATATCCCAATTTCGAGGCCTGAGCCATATTTTGGAGCCAAATTCTAGCTCTCTGCACGTATTCGCAGTTTGAAATTACGACTTTTTTATACCCAACATATGCCAAGTACTGAACGCGGCGTTTGGTCACATTTGTCCAAAACCCCCCCCCCCCCTGCAGTTTTCAAAATATCTCAAACATCCCACTTTCGAGGCCTGAGCCATATTTTGGAGTCAAATTCAAGCTCTCTGCACGTATTCGCAGTTTGAAATTACAACTTTTTATACCCAACATATGCCAAGTTCTGAATGCGGCGTTTGGTCATATTTGTCCCAAACCCCCCTGCAGTTTTCAAAATATCCCAAACATCCCAATTTCGAGGACTGAGCAATATTTTGGAGCCAAATTCTGGCTCTATGCACGTATTCGCAGTTTGAAATTACTACATTTTATACCCAACATATGCCAAGTCTTGAAAGCGGCAGTGAGTCACATTTCGCACAAACTCCCCTGCAGTTTTCGAAATATCCCAAATATCAAAATTTCGAGGTCTGAGCCATATTTTGGAGCCAAATTCTGGCTCTCTGCATGTATTCGCAGTTTGAATTTACGACTTTTTTATATCCAACATATGCCAAGTACTGAAAGCGGCGTTTGGTCACATTTGTCTCAAACCCCCCCTGCAGTTTTCAAAATATCCCAAACATCCCAATTTCGAGGCCTTAGCCATATTTTGGAGCCAAATTCTGGCTCTATACACGTATTCGCGGTTTGAATTTACGACATTTTATACCCAACATATACCAAGTATTGAAAGCGGCGTTTGGTCACAATTGTCCCAAACCCCCCCTGCAGTTTTCAAAATATCCCAAACATCCCAATTTCGAGGCATTAGCCATATTTTGGAGCCAAATTCTGGCTCTCTGCACGTATTCGCAGTATGAAATTACGATTTTTTTATACCAACATATGCCAAATACTGAAAGCTGCGTTTGGATACATTTGTCCCAAACCTCCCTGCAGTTTTCAAAATATCCCAAACATCAGAATATCGAGGCCTGAGCCATATTTTGGAGCCAAATTCAGGCTCTCTGCACGTATTCGCAGTTTGATATTACGAATTTGTATACCCAACATATGCCAAGGACTGAAAGTGGCGTTTGGTCACATTTGTCCCAAACCTCCCTGCAGTTTTCAAAATATCCCAATCATCCTATTTTCGAGGCCAGAACCATATTTTCGAGCCAAATTCTGGCTCTATGCACGTATTCGCGGTTTGAAATTAAAACATTTTATACCCAACATATGCCAAGTCCTGAAAGCCGCAGTGAGTAACATTTCGCACAAACTCCCCCTGCAGTTTTCGAAATATCCCAAATATCCCAATTTTGAGGCCTGAGCCATAATTTGGAGACAAATTCTGGCTCTCATCACGTATTCGAAGTTTGAAATTACGACTTTTTATACCCAACATAAGCCAAGGACTGAAAGTGGCGTTTGGTCACATTTGTCCCAAACCTCCCTGCAGTTTTCAAAATATCCCAAACATCCTAATTTCGAGGCCAGAGCCATATTTTCGAGCCAAATTCTGGCTCTATGCACGTATTCGCGGTGTGAAATTACAACATTTTATACCCAACATATGCCAAGTCCTGAAAGCCGCAGTGAGTCACATTTCGCACAAACTCCCCTGCAGTTTTCGAAATAGCCCAAATATCCCAATTTTGAGGCCTGAGCCATATTTTGGAGCCAAATTCTGGCTCTCTTCACGTATTCGAAGTTTGAAATTACGACTTTTTATACCCAAAATAAGCCAAGGACTGAAAGTGGCGTTTGGTCACATTTGTCCCAAACCTCCCTGCAGTTTTCAAAATATCCCAAACATCCCAATTTCGAGGCATGAGCTATATTTTGGACCCAAATTCTAGCTCTCTGAACGTTTTCGGTTTTGGAAATTACGACATTTTATACCCAACATATGCCAAGTCTTGAAAGCGGCAGCGAGTCACATTTCGCACAAACTCCCCTGCAGTTTTCAAAATATGCCAAACATCCCAATTTCGAGGCCTGAGCCATATTTTGGAGCCAAATTCTGGCTCTTTGCACGTATTCGCAGTTTGAAATTACCACTTTTTTATACCCAACATATGCCAAGTACTTAAAACGGCGTTTGGTCACATTTGTCTCAATCCACCCTGCAGTTTTCAAAATATCCCAAACATCCCAATTTCGAGGCCTGAGCCATATTTTGGAGCCAAATTCTGGCTCTTTGCACGTATTCGCAGTTTGAAATTACCACTTTTTTATACCCAACATATGCCAAGTACTTAAAACGGCGTTTGGTCTCATTTGTCTCAATCCACCCTGCAGTTTTCAAAATCTCCCAAACATCACAATATCGAGGCCTGAGCTATATTTTGGAGCCAAATTCTGGCTCTCTGCACGTATTCGCAGTTAGATATTACGAATTTTATACCCAACATATGCCAAGTACTAAAAGCGGCAGTGAGTCACATTTTGCACAAACTCCCCTGCAGTTTTCGAAATTTCCCAAACATCCCAATTTCGAGGAGTGAGCCATATTTTAGAGCCAAACTCTGGCTCTCTGCACGTATTCGCAGTTTGAAATTACAACTTTTTTATACCCAATACATGCCAAGTACTGAAAGCAGCGTTTGGTAACATTTGTCCCAAACCTCCCTGCAGTTTTCAAAATATCCAAAACATCCCAATTTTGAGGCCTGAGCCATATTTTGGAGCCAAATTCTGGCTCTATGCATGTATTCGCGGTTTGAAATTACGACATTTTATACCCAACATATGCCAAGTCTTGAAAGCAGCAGTGAGTCACATTTCGCACAAACTCCCTTGGAGTTTTCGAAATATCCCAAATATCAAAATTTCGAGGTCTGAGCCATATTTTGGAGCCAAATTCTGGCTCTCTGCACGTATTCGCTGTTTGAAATTACGACATTTTTATACGCAACATATGCAAAGTACTGAAAGCGGCGTTTGGTCACATTTGTCCCAAACCCCCCCTGCAGTTTTCGAAATATCCCAAATATCCCATTTTTGACGCCTGAGCCACATTTTGGAGCCAAATTCTGGCTCTCTGCACGTATTCGAAGTTTAAAATTACGACTTTTTATACCCAACATATGCCAAGTACTGAAAGTGGCATTTGGTCACATTTGTCCCACACCTCCCTGCATTTTTCAAAATATACCAAACATCCCAATTTCGAGGCATGAGCCATATTTTGGAGCCAAATTCGGGCTCTCTGCACGTATTCGCAGTTTGAAATTACGAATTTATATACCCAACATATGCCAAGTCCTGATAGCGGCAGTGTGTCACATTTCGCACAAACTCCCCTGGAGTTTTCAAAATATCCCAAATATCCCAATTTCGAGGCCTGAGCAATATTTTGGAGCCAAATTAGGGCTCTCTGCACGTATTTGCAGTTTGAAATTACGACTTTTTTATACCCAACATATGCCAAGTACTGAACGCGGTGTTTGGTCACATTTGTCCAAAACCTCCCCTGCAGTTTTCAAAATAACCCAAACATCCTAATTTCGAGGCCTGAGCCATATTTTGGAGCCAAATTCTGGCTCTATGCACGTATTCGCAGTTTGAAATTACGACTTTTTTTTGCCCAACATATACCAAGTACTGAAAGCGGCGTTTGGTCACATTTGTCCCAAACCCACCTGCAGTTTTAAAAAAATCCCAAACATCCCAATTTCGAGGCCTGAGCCATATTTTGGAGCCAAATTCTGGCTCTCTGCACGTATTCGCAATTTGAAATTACGACTTTTTGTACCCAACATATGCCAAGTCTTGAAAGCAGCAGTGAGTCACATTTCGCACAAACTCCCTTGGAGTTTTTGAAATATCCCAAATATCAAAATTTCGAAGTCTGAGCCATATTTTGGAGCCAAATTCAGGCTCTCTGCACGTATTCGCAGTTTGATATTACGAATTTATATACCCAACATATGCAAAGGACTGAAAGTGGCGTTTGGTCACATTTGTCCCAAACCTCCCTGCAGTTTTCAAAATATCCCAAACATCCCAATTTCGAGGCCTGAGCCATATTTTGGAGCCAAATTCTGGCTCTCTGCACGTATTCGCAATTTGAAATTACGACTTTTTGTACCCAACATATGCCAAGTCCTGAAAGCGGTAGTGAGTCACATTTTGCACAAACTCCCCAGCAGTTTTCAAAATATCCCAAACATCCCAATTTCGAGGCATGAGCCATATTTTGGAGCCAAATTCTGGCTCTATGCACGTATTCGCGGTTTGAAATTACTACATTTTAAACCCAACATATGCCAAGTCCTGAAAGCGGCAGTGAGTCACATTTCGCAAAAACTCCCCTGCAGTTTTCGAAATATCCCAATTTCGAGGCCTGAGCCATATTTTGGAGCCAAATTCTAGCTCTCTGCACGTATTCGCAGTTTGAAATTACGACTTTCTTATACCCAACATATGCCAAGTACAGAACGCGGCGTTTGGTCACATTTGTCCAAAACCCCCCTGCAGTTTTCAAAATATCCCAAACATCCCACTTTCGAGGCCTGAGCCATATTTTGGAGCCAAATTCAAGCTCTCTACACGTATTCGCAGTTTGAAATTACGACTTTTTATTCCCAACATATGCCAAGTTTTGAATGCGGCGTTTGGTCATATTTGTCCCAAACCCCCCTGCAGTTTTCAAAATATCCCAAACATCCCAATTTCGAGGACAGAGCAATATTTTGGAGCCAAATTCTGGCTCTATGCACGTATTCGCAGTTTGAAATTACGACTTTTTTATACCCAACATATGCCAAGGACTGAAAGCGGCGTTTTGTCACATTTGTCTCAAACCCCCCCTGCAGTTTTCAAAATATCCCAAACATCCCAATTTCGAGGCCTTAGCCATATTTTGGAGCCAAATTCTGGCTCTATACCCGTATTCGCGGTTTGAATTTACAACATTTTATACCTAACATATACCAAGTATTGAAAGCGGCGTTTGGTCACATTTGTCCCAATCCCCCCCTGCAGTTTTCAAAATATCCCAATTTCGAGGCCTGAGCCATATTTTGGAGCCAAATTCAGGCTCTATGCACGTATTCACGGTTTGAAATTACGACATTTTATATCCAACATATGCCACATCTTGAAAGCGGCAGTGAATCACATTTCTCACAAACTCCCTTCCAGTTTTCGAAATATCCCAAATATCCCAATTTCGAGGCCTGACCCATATTTTGGAGATAAATTCTGGCTCTCTGCACGTATTCACAGTTTGAAATTACGACTTTTTTATACCCAACATATGCCAAGTACTGAACGCGGCGTTTGGTCACATTTGTCCAAAACCCCCCCTGCAGTTTTCAAAATATCGCAAACATCCCACTTTCGAGGCCTCAGCCATATTTTGGAGCCAAATTCAAGCTCTCTGCACGTATTCGCAGTTTGAAATTACGACTTTTGATACCCAACATATGCCAATTTCTGAATGCGTCATTTGGTCATATTTGTCCCAAACCCCCCTGCAGTTTTCAAAATATCCCAAACATCCCAATTTCGAGGACTGAGCAATATTTTGGAGCCAAATTCTGGCTCTATGCACGTATTCGCAGTTTGAAATTAAGACTTTTTATACCCAACATATGCCAAGTCCTGAAAGCGGCAGTGAGTCAAATTTTGCAGAAACTCGCCTACAGTTTTCGAAATATCCCAAATATCCCAATTTCGAGGCCTGAGCCATATTTTGGAGCCAAATTCTGGCTCTCTGCACGTATTCGCAGTATGAAATTACGAATTTTTTATAACCAACATATGCCAAGTACTGAAAGCGGCGTTTTTATACATTTGTCCCAAACCTCCCTGCAGTTTTCAAAATATCCCAAACATCCTAATTTCGAGGCCAGAGCCATATTTTCGAGCCAAATTCTGGTTCTCTGCACGTATTCGCAGTTAGATATTACGATTTTTATACCCAACATATGCCAAGTACTAAAAGCGGCAGTGAGTCAAATTTTGCACAAACTCCCCTACATGTTTTCGAAATATCCAAAATATCCCAATATCCAGGCCTGAGCCATTTTTTGGAGCCAAATTCTGTCTCTCTGCACGTATTTGCAGTATTAAATTACGAATTTTTTATACCCAACATATGCCAAGTCCTGAAAGCGGCGTTTGGTAACATTTGTCCCAAACCCCCCCCCTGCAGTTTTCAAAATATCCAAAACATCCCAATTTCGAGGCCTGAGCCATATTTTGGAACCAATTTCTGGCTCTATGCACGTATTCGCGGTTTGAAATTACGATATTTTATACCCAACATATGCCAAGTCCTCAAAGCGGCAGTGAGTCACATTTCGCACAAACTCCCCTGCAGTTTTCGAAATATCCCAAATATCCCAATTTCGAGGCCTGAGCAATATTTTGTAGCCAAATTCTGTCTCTCTGCACGTATTCGCAGTTTGAAATTACAAATTTTTATACCCAACATATGCCAAGTACTGAAAGTGGCGTTTGGTCAAATTTGTCCCAAACCTCCTTGCAGTTTTTAAAATATCCAAAACATCCCAATTTCGAGGCCTGGTCCATATTTTGGAGCCAAATTCTGGCTCTCTGCACGTATTCGCAATTTGAAATTACCACTTTTTTATACCCAACATATGCCAAGTACTGAAAGCGGCGTTTGGTCACATTTGTCTCAATCCACCCTGCAGTTTTCAAAATATCCCAAACATCCAAATTTCGAGGATTGAGCCATATTTTGGAGCCAAATTCTAGCTCTATGCACGTATTCGCAAATTGAAATTATGACATTTTATACCCAAAATATGCCAAGTACTGAAAGCGGCAGTGAGTCACATTTTGCTCAAACTCCCCTGCAGTTTTCAAAATATCCCAAACATCCCACTTTCGAGGCCGGAGCCACATTTTGCAGCCAAATTCAAGCTCTCTGCACGTATTCGCAGTTTGAAATTACGAATTTTTATACCCAACATATGCCAAGTTCTGAAAGCAGCGTTTGGTCATATTTGTCCCAAACCTCCCTGCAGTTTTCAAAATATCCCAAACATCCCAATTTTGAGGCATGAGACATATTTTGGAGCCAAATTCTGGCTCTCTGCACGTGTTCGCAGTTTGAAACTACGAATTTATATACCCAACATATGCCTAGTCCAGAAAGCGGCAGTGAGTCACATTTCGCACAAACTCCCCTGCAGTTTTCGAAATATCCCAAATATCCCAATTTTGAGGCCTGAGCATATTTTGGAGCCAAATTCTGGCTCCCTGCATGTATTCGCAATTTGAAATTACGACATTTTATACCCAACATATGCCAAGTACTGAAAGCGGCAGCGAGTCACATTTTGCTCAAACTCCCCTGCAGTTTTCAAAATATCCCAAACATCCCACTTTCGAGGCCGGAGCCATATTTTGGAGCCAAATTCATGCTCTCTGCACGTATTCGCAGTTTGAAATTACGACTTTTTATACCCAACATATGCCAAGTTCTGAAAGCGGCGTTTGGTCATATTTGTCCCAAACCTTCCTGCAGTTTTCAAAATATCCCAAAAATCCCAATTTCGAGGCATGAGCCTCATTTTGGAGCCAAATTCTGGCTCTCTGCACGTATTCGCAGTTTGAAATTACGAATTTATATACCCAACATATGCCAAGTACTGAAAGCGGCAGTTAGTCACATTTAGCACAAACTCCCCTGCAGTTTTCGAAATATCCCAAATATCCCAATTTTGAGGCCAGAGCCATATTTTGTAGCCAAATTCTGGCTCTCTGCACGTATTCGCAGTTTGAAATTACCACTTTTTTATACCCATCATATGCCAAGTACTGAAAGCGACGTTTGGTCACATTTGTCTCAATCCCCCCTGCAGTTTTCAAAATATCTCAAACATCCCAATTTCGAGGCATGAGCCATATTTTGGAGCCAAATTCTTGCTCTTTGCACGTATTCTCAGTTTGAAATTACGACTTTTTTATACCCAACATATGCCAAGTACTGAAAGCGGCGTTTGGTTACATTTGTCCCAAACCTCCCAGCAGTTTTCAAAATATCCCAAACAGAACAATATCGAGGCCTGAGCCATATTTTGGAGCCACATTTTGGCTCTCTACACGTATTCGCACTTTGAAATTACGAATTTATATACCCAACATATGCCAAGTATTGAAAGCGGCATTTGTCTTATTTGTCCCAAACCTCCCTGCAGTTTTCAAAATATCCCAAATATCCCAATTTCCAGGCCTGAGCCATATTTTGGAGCCAAATTCTGGCTCTCTGCACGTATTCGCAGTTTGAAATTACAACTTTTTTATACCCAACGTATACCAAGTACTGAAAGCGGCGTTAGGTCACATTTGTTCCAAACTCCTCTTGCAGTTTTCAAAATATCCCAAACATCCCAATTTCGAGGCATGAACCATATTTTGGTGCCAAATTCTGGCTCTCTGCACGTATTCGCAGTTTGAAATTACGAATTTATATTACCCAACATATGCCAAGTATTGAAAGCGGCGTTTCGTCACATTTATCCCAAACCTCCCTGCAGTTTTCGAAATATCCCAAATATCCATATTTCGAGGCCTGAACATTATTTTGGAGCCAAATTCTAGCTTTCTGCACGTATTCGCAATTTGAAATTACGACTTTTTTAAGCCCAACATATGCCAAGTACTGAAAGCGGCGTTTGGTCACATTTGTCCCAAACCCCCCCATGCAGTTTTCAAAATATCTCAAACATCCCAATTTCGAGGCCTGAGCAAATTTTGGAGCCAAATTCTGGCTCTATGCACGCATTCGTGGTTTGAAATTACGACATTTTATACCCAACATATGCCAAGTCCTGAAAGCGGCAGTGAGTCACATTTCGCACAAACTCCCCTGCAGTTTTCGAAATATCTCAAATATCCAAATTTTGAGGCCTGAGCTGTATTTTGGAGCCAAATTCTGGCTCTCTGCACGTATTCGAACTTTGAAATTACGACGTTTTATACCGAACATATGCCAAGTACTGAAAGTGGCATTTGGTCACATTTGTCCCAAACCTCCCTGCAGTTTTCAAATAATCCCAAACATCCCAATTTCGAGGCATGAGCCATATTTTGGAGCCAAATTCTGGCTCTCTGCACGTATTCGCAGTTTGAAATTACGAATTTATATACCCAACATATGCCAAGTATTGAAAGCGGCGTTTCGTCACATTTATCCCAAACCTCCCTGCAGTTTTCAAAATATCCCAAATATCCCAATTTCGAGGCCTGAGCCATATTTTGGAGCCAAATTCTGGCTCTATGCAAGTATTCGCATTTGAAATTACGATATTTTATACGCAACATACGCCAAGTCTGAAAGCGGCAGTGAGTCACATTTCGCACAAACTCTCCTGCAGTTTCCGAAATATCTCAAACATCCCAATTTCGAGGCCTGAGCAAATTTTGTAGCCAAATTCTGGCTCTCTGCACGTATTCGCAGTTTGAAATTACCACTTTTTTATACCCAACTTATGCCAAGTACTGAAAGCGATGTTTGGTCACATTTGTCTCAATCTCCCCTGCAGTTTTCAAAATATCTCAAACATCCCAATTTCGAGGCCTGAGCCATATTTTGGAGCCAAATTCTTGCTCTTTGCACGTATTCGCAGTTTGAAATTTCGACTTTTTTATACCCAACATATGCCAAGTACTGAAAGCGGCGATTGGTTACATTTGTCCCAAACCTCCCAGCAGTTTTCAAAATATCCCAAACAGAACAATATCGTGGCCTGAGCCAAATTTTGGAGCCAAAATTTGGCTCTCTACACGTATTCGCACTTTGAAATTACGAATTTATATACCCAACATATGCCAAGTATTGAAAGCGGCGTTTGTCTTATTTTTCCCAAACCTCCCTGCAGTTTTCAAAATATCCCAAATATCCCAATTTCGAGGCCTGAGCAATATTTTGGAGCCAAATTCTGGCTCTCTGCACGTATTCGCAGTTTGAAATTAAGAATTTATATACCCAACATATGCCAAGTATTGAAAGCGGCGTTTGTCTTATTTGTCCCAAACCTCCCTGCAGTTTTCAAAATATCCCAAACATCCCAATTTCCAGGCCTGAGCCATATTTTGGAGCCAAATTCTTGCTCTCTGCACGTATTCGCCGTTTGAAATTACCACTTCTTTATACCCAACATATGCCAAGTACTGAAATTACGACATTACGAACTGAAATTACGACAATTTCAGTTCGCGGTTTGAAATTACGACATTTTATACCAAACATATGCCAAGTCATGCAATCGGCAGTTAGTCACAATTCGCACAAACTCCCCTGCAGTTTTCAAAATATCCCAAACATCCCAATTTCGAGGCCTGAGCCATATTTTGGAACCAAATTTTGGCTCTCTACACGTATTCGCAGTTTGAAATTACGAATTTATATACCCAACATATGCCAAGTACTGAAAGCGGCGTTTCGTCACAATTGTCCCAAACCTCCCTGCAGTTTTCAAAATATCCCAAATATCCCAATTTCGAGGCCTGAGCCGTATTTTGGAGCCAAATTAAGGCTCTCTGCACGAATTCGCAGTTTAAAATTGCGACTTTTTTATACCCAACATATGCTAAGTCCTGAAAGCGGCGTTTGGTAACATTTGGTGCAATCCCCCCTGCAGTTTTCAAAATATCCCAAACATCCCAATTTCGAGGACTGAGGCATATTTTGGAGCCAAATTCTAGCTCTATGCACGTATTCGCAGTTTGAAATTACGACTTTTTATACCCAACATATGCCAAGTCATGAAAGGGGTAGTGAGTCTCATTTTGCACAAACTCCCCTGCAGTTTTCAAAATATCAAAAACATCCCAATTTCGAGGCCTGAGCCATATTTTGGAACCAAATTTTGGCTCTCTACACGTATTCGCAGTTTGAAGATAGGATTTTTATACCCAACATATGCCAAGAACTCAAAACGTTGTTTGGTCACATTTGTCCCAAACCCCTCTGCAGTTTTCAAAATATCCCAAACATCCCAATTTCGAGGCCTGAGCCATATTTTGGAGCCAAATTCTGGCTCTCTGCACGTATTCGCACTTCGAAATTACGAATTTTTAAACCCAACATTTGCCAAGATCTGAAAGCGGCGTTTGGTCATATTTGTCCCAAACCCCCCCTGCAGTTTTCAAAATATCCCAAACATCCCAATTTCGAGGCCTGAGCCATATTTTGGAGCCAAATTCTAGCTCTATGCACGTATTCGCAGTTTGAAATTACGACTTTTTATACCCAACATATGCCAAGTCATGAAAGCGGCATTGAGTCACATTTTGCACAAACCCCCCTGCAGTTTTCAAAATATCCCAAACATCCCAATTTCGAGGCCTGAGCCATATTTTGGAGCCAAATTCTGGCTCTATGCACGTATTCGCAGATTGAATTTACGACATTTTATACCCAACATATGCCTAGTCCTGAAAGCGGCAGTGAGTCACATTTTGCACAAACTCCCCTGTAGTTTTCGAAATATCCCAAATATCCCAATTTCGACGCCTGAGCCATATTTTGGAGCCAAATTTTGGCTCTCTGCAAGTTGTCGAAGTTTGATATTACGATATTTACACCCAACATATGCCAAGTACTGAAAGCGGCAGTGAGTCACATTTTGCACAAACTCCCCTGTAGTTTTCGAAATATCCCAAATATCCCAATTTCGAGGCCTGAGCCATATTTTGGATCCAAATTCTGGCTCTCTGCACGTATTCGCTGTTTGAAGTTACGAATTTTTTATACCCAACATATGCGATGTACTGAAAGCGGCGTTTGGTCACATTTGTCCCAAACCCCCCTTCAGTTTACAAAATATCCCAAACATCCCAATTTCGAAGCCTGAGCTATATTTTGGAGCCAAATTCTGGCTCTCTGCACGTATTCGCAGTTTGAAATTACGAACTTTTATACCCAACATATGCCAAGTACTGAAAGCAGCAGTGAGTCACATTTCGCACAAACTCCCCTGCTGTTTTCGAAATATCCCAAATATCCCAATTTTGAGACCTGAGCTATATTTTGGAGCCAAATTCTGGCTCTCTGCACGTATTCACAGTTTGAAATTACGACTTTTTTATACCCAACATATGCCAAGTACTGAAAGTGGCGTTTGGTGAAATTTGTTGCAAACCCCCCTGCAGTTTTCAAAATATCCCAAACATCCCAATTTCGAGACCCGAGCCATATTTTCGAGCCAAATTCTGGCTCTCTGCACGTATTCGCAGTTTGAAATTACGAATTTTTTATACCCAACATATGCCAAATACTGAAAGCGGCGTTTGGTGACATTTGTCCCCCCCCCCCTGCAGTTTTCAAAATATCCCAAACATCCCAATTTCGAGGCCTGAGCCATATTTTGGAGCCAAATTCTGGCTCTATGCACGTGTTCGCTCTTTGAAATTACGACATTTTATACCCAACATATGCCAAGTCCTGAAAGCGGCGTTTGGTCATATTTGTCCCAAACCTCCCTGCAGTTTTCAAAATATCCCAAATATCCCAATATCGAGGGCTGAGCCGTATTTTGGAGCCAACGTCTGACTCTCTGCACGTATTCATATTTTGATATTACGATTTTTATACCCAACATATGCCAAGTCCTGAAAGCGTCAGTTAGTCACATTTCGCACAAACTCCCCTGCTGTTTTTGAAATATCCCAAATATACCAATTTCGAGGCCTGAGCCATATTTTGGAGCCAAATTCTGGCTCTCTGCACGTATTCATATTTTGATATTATGACTTTTTATACCCAACATATGCCAAGTACTGAAAGCGACGTTTGGTCATATATGTCCCAAACCTCTCTGCAGTTTTCAAAATATCCCGAACATCCCAATTTCGAGGCCTGAGCCATATTTTGGAGCCAAATTCTGCTCTCTGCACGGATTCGCAGTTTGAAATTACGAATTTTTATACCCAACAAATGCCAAGATCTGAAAGCAGCAGTGAGTCACATTTTGCACAAACTCCCCTGCAGTTATCAAAATATCCCAAATATCCCAATGTCGAGGCCTAGCCATGTTTTGGAGCAAAATGCTGGCTCTCTGCACGTATTCGCAGTTTGAAATTGCGACTTGTTTATACCCAACATATGCCAAGTACTGAAAGCGGCGTTTGGTGAAATTTGTTGGAAACCCCCCTGCTTTTTTCAAAATATCCCAAACATCCCAATTTTGAGACCTGAGCCATATTTTGGAGCCAAATTCTGGATCTCTGCACGTATTCGCAGTTTGAAATTACGACTTTTTTATACCCAACATATGCCAAGTACTGAAAGCGGCGTTTGGTGACATTTGTCCCAAACCCCCCCCCCCTGCAGTTTTCAAAATATCCCAAACATCCCAATATCGAGGGCTGAGCAAAATTTTGGAGCCAACGTCTGGCTCTCTGCACGTATTCATATTTTGATATTACGACTTTTTATACCCAACATATGCCAAGTACTGAAAGTGGCAGTGAGTCACATTTTGCGCAAACTCCCCTGTAGTTTTCAAAATAACCCAAACATCCCAATTTCGAGGCCTTAGCCATATTTTGGAGGCAAATTTTGGCTCTATGCACGTATTCGCGGTTTGAAATTACGACGTTTTATAACCAACATATGCCAAGTCCTGAAAGCAGCAGTGAGTCACATTTCGCACAAACTCCCCTGCAGTTTTCGAAATATCCCAAATATCCCAATTTTGAGACCTGAGCTATATTTTGGAGCCAAATTCTGGCTCTCTGCACGTATTCACAGTTTGAAATTACGACTTTTTTATACCCAACATATGCCAAGTACTGAAAGTGGCGTTTGGTGAAATTTGTTGCAAACCCCCCTGCAGTTTTCAAAATATCCCAAACATCCCAATTTCGAGACCCGAGCCATATTTTCGAGCCAAATTCTGGCTCTCTGCACGTATTCGCAGTTTGAAATTACGAATTTTTTATACCCAACATATGCCAAATACTGAAAGCGGCGTTTGGTGACATTTGTCCCCCCCCCTGCAGTTTTCAAAATATCCCAAACATCCCAATTTCGAGGCCTGAGCCATATTTTGGAGCCAAATTCTGGCTCTATGCACGTGTTTGCTGTTTGAAATTACGACATTTTATACCCAACATATGCCAAGTCCTGAAAGCGGCGTTTGGTCATATTTGTCCCAAACCTCCCTGCAGTTTTCAAAATATCCCAAATATCGCAATTTCGAGGCCTGAATCATATTTTGGAGCCAAATTCTGGTGCTTTGCACGTATTCGCAGTTTGAAATTACGACATTTTATACCCAACATATGCCAAGTCCTGAGAGCGGCATTGAGTCACATTTGGCACAAACTCCCATGCAGTTTTCAAAAATATCCCAAATATCCCAATTTCGAGGCCTGAGGCATATTTTGGAGCCAAATTCTGGCTCTCTGCACGTATTCATATTTTGATATTACGACTTTTCATATCCAACATATGCCATGTACTGAAAGTGGCAGTGCGTCACATTTTGCGCAAACTCCCCTGCAGTTTTCAAAATATCCCAAACATGCTAATTTCGAGGCCTGAGCCATATTTTGGAGCCAAATTCTGGCTCTTTGCACGTATTCGCAGTTTGAAATTTCGACTTTTATACCCAACATATGCCAAGTACTGAAAGCGGCAGTGAGTCACATTTTGCACAAACTCCCCTGCAGTTTTCAAAATATCCCATATATCCCAATTTCGAGGCCTGAGCCACATTTTGGAGCCAAATTCTGGCTCTCTCCACGTATTCGCATTTTGAAATTACGACTTTTTTATACCCAACATATGCCAATGCGTTTGGTCACATTTGTCTCAATCCCCCCTGCAGTTTTCAAAATATCTCACACATCCCAATTTCGAGGCCTGAGCCATATTTTTGAGCCAAATTCTGGCTCTCTGCACGTATTCGCAGTTTGAAATTATGGCTTTATATACCCAACATATGCCAAGTACTGAAAGCGGCGTTTGGTCGTATTTGTCCCAAACCTCCCTGCAGTTTTCAAAATATCCTAAACATCCCAATTTCGAGGCATGAGCCATATTTTGTAGCCAAATTGTGGCTCTATGCACGTATTCGCAGTTTGAAATTACGACTTTTTATACGCAACATATGCCAAGTAGTAAAAGCGGCATTTGGTCACATCAGTCCCAATCCCCCCTGCAGTTTTCAAAATATCCCAAACATCTCAGTTTCGAGGCATGAGCCATATTTTGTAGCCAAATTCTGGCTCTATGCACGTATTCGCAGTTTGGAATTACGACTTTTTATACCCAACATATGCCAAGTCCTGAAAGCGGCAGTGAGTCACATTTTGCACAAACTCCCCTGCAGTTTTCGAAATATTCCAAATATCCCAATTTCGAGGCCTGAGCCATATTATGGAGCCAAATTCTGGCTCTCTGCATGTATTCGCAGTTTTAAATTACGAGTTTTATACCCAACATATGCCAAGTACTGAAAGCAGCAGCGAGTCACATTTTGCACAAACTCCATCACAGTTTTCAAAATATCCCAAATATCCCAATTTCGAGGCCTTAGCCATGTTTTGGAGCCAAATTCTGGCTCTCTGCACGTATTCGCAGTTTGAAATTGCGACTTTTTTATGCCCAACATATGCCAAGTACTGAAAGTGGCGTTTGGTAACATTTGTCCCAAACCTCCCTGTAGTTTTCTAAATATCCCAAACATCCCAATATCGAGGCCTCAGTCATATTTTGGAGCCAACGTCTGGCTCTCTTCACGTAATCATATTTTGATATTACGACTTTTTATACCCAACATATGCCAAGTACTGAAAGTGGCAGTGAATCACAGTTTGCGCAGACTCCCCTGCAGTTTTCAAAATATCCCAAACATCCCAATTTCGAGGCCTGAGCCATATTTTGTAGCCAAATTCTGGCTCTTTGCACGTATTCATATTTTGATATTACGACTTTTTATACCCAACATGTGCCAGGTACTGAAAGTGGCAGTGAGTCACATTTTGCACAAACTCCCCTGCAGTTTTCAAAATATCCCAAACATCCCAATTTCGAGGCCTGAGCCATATTTTGGAGCCAATTTCTGGCTCTATGCACGTATTCGCAGATTGAATTACCGACTTTTTATACCCAACATATGCCAAGTCCTGAAAGCGGCAATGAGTCACATTTTGCACAAACTCCCCTGCAGTTTTCGAAATATTCCAAATATCCCAATTTCGAGGCCTGAGCCATATTTTGTAGCCAAATTTTGGCTCTCTGCACGTATTCGCAGTTTGAAATTACGACTTTTTGTACCCAACATATGCCAAGTACTGAAAGCTGCAGTGAGTCACATTTTGCACAAACTCCCCTGCAGTTTTCAAAATATCCCAAATATCCCAATTTCGAGGCCTGAGGCATATTTTCGAGCTAAATTCTGGTGCTCTGCACGTATTCGCAGTTTGAAATTACGACTTTTTATACCCAACATATGCCAAGTCCTGAGAGCGGCATTGAGTCACATTTGGCACAAATCCCATGCAGTTTTCAAAAATATCCCAAATATCCCAATTTCGAGGCCTGAGGCATATTTTGGAGCCAAATTCTGGCTCTCTGCAAGTATTCATATTTTGATATTACGACTTTTCATACCCAACATATGCCAAGTACTGAAAGTGGCAGTGCGTCACATTTTGCGCAAACTCCCCTGCAGTTTTCAAAATATCCCAAACATGCTAATTTCGAGGCCTGAGCCATATTTTGGAGCGAAATTCTGGCTCTTTGCACGTATTCGCAGTTTGAAATTTCGACTTTTATACCCAACATATGCCAAGTACTGAAAGCGGCTGTGAGTCACATTTTGCACAAACTCCCCTGCAGTTTTCAAAATATCCCATATATCCCAATTTCGAGGCCTGAGCCACATTTTGGAGCCAAATTCTGGCTCTCTGCACGTATTCGCATTTTGAAATTACGACTTTTTTATACCCAACATATGCCAAGTACTGAAAGCGGCAGTGAGTCACATTTTGCACAAACTCCCCTGCAGTTTTCAAAATATCCCATATATCCCATTTTCGAGGCCTGAGCCATATTTTGGAGCCAAATTCTGGCTCTCTGCTCGTATTCGCAGTTTGAAATTATGGATTTATATACCCAACATATGCCAAGTACTGAAAGCGGCGTTTGGCCATATTTGTCCCAAACCTCCCTGCAGTTTTCAAAATATCCTAAACATCCCAATTTCGAGGCCTGAGCCATATTTTGGAGCCAATTTCTGGCTCTATGCACGTATTCGCAGATTGAATTAACGACTTTTTATACCCAACATATGCCAAGTCCTGAAAGCGGCAGTGAGTCACATTTTGAACAAACTCCCCTGCAGTTTTCAAAATATCCCAAATATCCCAATTTCGAGGCCTGAGGCATATTTTCGAGCCAAATTCTGGTGCTCTGCACGTATTCGCAGTTTGAAATTACGACTTTTTATACCCAACATATGCCAAGTCCTGAGAGCGGCATTGAGTCACATTTGGCACAAATCCCATGCAGTTTTCAAAAATATCCCAAATATCCCAATTTCGAGGCCTGAGGCATATTTTGGAGCCAAATTCTGGCTCTCTGCACGTATTCATATTTTGATATTACGACTTTTCATACCCAACATATGCCAAGTACTGAAAGTGGCAGTGCGTCACATTTTGCGCAAACTCCCCTGCAGTTTTCAAAATATCCCAAATATGCTAATTTCGAGGCCTGAGCCATATTTTGGAGCCAAATTCTGGCTCTCTGCACGTATTCGCATTTTGAAATTACGACTTTTTTATACCCAACATATGCCAATGCGTTTGGTCACATTTGTCTCAATCCCCCCTGCAGTTTTCAAAATATCCCATATATCCCAATTTCGAGGCCTGAGCCATATTTTTGAGCCAAATTCTGGCTCTCTGCACGTATTCGCAGTTTGAAATTACGACTTTTTATACCCAACATATGCCAAGTACTAAAAGCGGCGTTTGGTCACATCTGTCCCAATCCCCCCTGCAGTTTTCAAAATATTCCAAACATCTCAATTTCAAGGCCTGAGCCATATTTTGGAGCCAAATTCTGGCTCTCTGCACGTATTCTCAGTTTGAAATTACGACTTTTTATACCCAACTTATGCCAAGTACTGAAGGCGGCGTTTGGTCACATTTGTCCCAAAGCTCCCTGCAGTTTTCAAAATATTCCAAACATGCTAATTTCCAGGCCTGTGCCATATTTTTGAGCCAAATTCTGGCTCTCTGCACGTATTTGCAGTTTGAAATTACTGTTTTATATACCCAACATATGCGAAGTACTGAAAGCGACGTTTGGTCATATTTGTCCCAAACCTCCCTGCAGTTTTCAAAATATCGAGGGCTGAGCCATATTTTGGAGCCAACGTCTGGCTCTCTGCACGTATTCATATTTTGATATTACGACTTTTATACCCAACATATGCCAAGTACTGAAAGTGGCAGTGAGTCACATTTCGCACAAACTCCCCTGCAGTTTTCGAAATATCCCAAATATACCAATTTCGAGGCCTGAGCCATATTTTGGAGCCAAATTCTGGCTCTCTACACGTATTCGCAGTTTGAAATTACAACTTTTTTATACCCAACATATGCAAATGCGTTTGGTCACATTTGTCTCAATCCTCCCTGCAGTTTTCAAAATATCCCAAACATCGCAATTTCGAGGCCTTAGCCATATTTTGGAGCCAAATTCTGGCTCTCTGCACGTATTCGCAGTTTGAAATTATGGCTTTATATACCCAACATATGCCAAGTACTGAAAGCGGCGTTTGGCCATATTTGTCCCAAACCTCCCTGCAGTTTTCAAAATATGCTAAACATCCCAATTTCGAGGCCTGAGCCATATTTTGGAGCCACATTCTGGCTCTATGCACGTATTCGCAGATTGAATTAACGAATTTTTATACCCAACATATGCCAAGTCCTGAAAGCAGGAGTGAGTCACATTTTGCACAAACTCCCATGCAGTTTTCGATATATTCCAAATATCCCAATTTCGAGGCCTGAGCCATATTTTGTAGCTAAATTTTGGCTCTCTGCACGTATTCGCAGTTTGAAATTACGACTTTTTATACCCAACATATGCCAAGTACTGAAAGCAGCAGTGAGTCACATTTTGCACAAACTCCCCTGCAGTTTTCAAAATATCCCAAATATCCCAATTTCGAGGCCTGAGCCATATTTTGGAGCCAAATTCAGGCTCTCTGCACGTATTCGCATTTTGAAATTACAACTTTTTTATACCCAACATATGCATATGCGTTTGGTCACATTTGTCTCAATCCCCCCTGCAGTTTTCAAAATATCCCAAACATCCCATTTTCGAGGCCTGAGCCATATTTTGGAGCAAAATTCTGGCTCTCTGCTCGTATTCGCGGTTTGAAATTATGGCTTTATATACCCAACATATGCCAAGTACTGAAAACGGCGTTTGGCCATATTTGTCCCAAACCTCCCTGCAGTTTTCAAAATATCCTAAACATCTCAATTTCGAGGACTGAGCCATATTTTGGAGCCAATTTCTGGCTCTATGCACGTATTCGCAGATTGAATTAACGACTTTTTATACCCAACATATGCCATGTCCTGAAAGCGGCAGTGAGTCACATTTTGCACAAACTCCCTTGCAGTTTTTGAAATATTCCAAATATCCCAATTTCGAGGCCTGAGCCATATTTTGGAGCCAAATTTTGGCTCTCTGCACGTATTCGCTGTTTGAAATTACGACTTTTTTATACCCAACATATGCCAAGTACTGAAAGCAGCAGTGTGTCACATTTTGCACAAACTCCCCTGCAGTTTTCAAAATATCCCAAATATCCCAATTTCGAAGCCTGAGCCATATTTTGGAGCCAAATTCTGGCACTCTACACGTATTCACAGTTTGAAATTACGACTTTTTTATACCCAACATATGCCATTGCGTTTGGTCACATTTGTCTCAATCCCCCCTGCAGTTTTCAAAATATCCCAAACATCTTCATTTCGAGGCCTGAGCAATATTTTGGAGCCAAATTCTGGCTCTGCACGTATTCGCAGTTTGGAATTACGACTATTTATACCCAACATATGCCAAGTCCTGAAAGCGGCAGTGAGTCACATTTTGCACAAACTCCCCTGCAGTTTTCGAAATATTCCAAATATCCCAATTTCGTGGCGTGAGCCATATTTTGGAGCCAAATTCTGGCTCTCTGCACGTATTCGCAGTTTTAAATTACGAGTTTTATACCCAACATATGCCAAGTACTGGAAGCAGCAGTGAGTCACATTTTGCACAAACTCCCCTGCAGTTTTCAAAATATCCCAATTATCCCAATTTCGAGGCCTTAGCCATGTTTTGGAGCAAAATTCTGGCTCTCTGCACGTATTCGCAGTTTGAAATTGCGAATGTTTATGCCCAACATATGCCAAGTACTGAAAGCGGCGTTTGGTAACATTTGTCCCAAACCTCCCTGCAGTTTTCTAAATATCCCAAACATCCCAATATGGAGGCCTCAGTCATATTTTGGAGCCAACGTCTGGCTCTCTGCACGTATTCATATTTTGATATTACGACTTTTTATACCCAACATATGCCAAGTACTGAAAGTGGCAGTGAGTCACATCTTGCGCAAACTCCCCTGCAGTTTCCAAAATATCCCAAACATCCCAATTTCGAGGCCTGAGCCATATTTTGGAGGCAAATTTTGGCTCTATGCACGTTTTCACGGTTTGAAATTACGACATTTTATACCCAACATATGCCAAGTCCTGAAAGTGGCAGTGAGTCACATCTTGCGCAAACTCCCCTGCAGTTTTCGAAATATCCCAAATATCCCAATTTCGAGGCCTTAGCCATGTTTTGGAGGCAAATTTTAGCTCAATGCACGTTTTCGCGGTTTGAAATTACGACATTTTATACCCAACAATTGCCAAGTACTGAAAGCAGCTGTGAGTCACAATTTGCACAAACTCCACTGCAGTTTTAAAAATATCCCAAATATCCCAATTTCGAGGCCTGAGCCATATTTTGTAGCCAAATTCTGGCTCTATGCACGTATTCGCAGTTTGAAATTACGACATTTTATACCCAACATATGCCAAGTAGTAAAAGCGACGTTTGGTCACATCTATCCCAATCCCCCCTGCAGTTTTCAAAATATCCCAAACCTCCCAATTTCGAGGCCTGAGCCATATTTTGGAGCCAAATTCTGGCTCTCTGCACGTATTCGCAGTTTGGAATTATGACTTTTTATACCCAACATATGCCAAGTCCTGAAAGCGGCAGTGAGTCACATTTTGCAAAAACTCCCCTGCAGTTTTCAAAATATCCCAAATATCCTAATTTCGAGGCCTTAGCCATGTTTTGGAGCCAAATTCTGGCTCTCTGCACGTATTCGCAGTTTCAAATTGCGAATTTTTTATGCCCAACATATGCCAAGTACTGAAAGCGGCATTTGGTAACATTTGTCCCAAACCTCCCTGCAGTTTTCTAAATATCCCAAACATCCCAATATCGAGGCCTGAGTCATATTTTGGAGCCAACGTCTGGCTCTCTGCACGTATTCATATTTTGATATTACGACTTTTTATACCCAACATATGCCAAGTACTGAAAGTGGCAGTGAGTCACATTTTGCCAAAACTCCCCAGCAGTTTTCAAAATATCCCAAACATCCCAATTTCGAGGCTTTAGCCATATTTTGTAGCCAAATTCGGGCTCTCTGCACGTATTCATATTTCGATATTACGACTTTGTATACCCAACATATGCCAAGTACTGAAAGTGGCAGTGAGTCACATTTTGCGCAAACTCCCCTACAGTTATAAAAATATTCCAAACATCCCAATTTCGAGGCCTGAGCCATATTTTGTAGCCAAATTCTGGCTCTCTGCACGTATTCGCAGTTTGAAATTACGACTTTTTATACCCAACATATGCCAAGTACTAAAAGCGGCGTTTGGTCACATCTGTCCCAATCCCCTCTGCAGTTTTCAAAATATTTCAAACATCTCAATTTCAAGGCCTGAGCCATATTTTGGAACAAAATTCTGGCTCTCTGCACGCATTCGCAGTTTGAAATTACGACTTTTTATACCCAACTTATGCCAAGTACTGAAAGCGGCGTTTGGTCACATTTGTCCCAAGGCTCCCTGCAGTTTTCAAAATATTCCAAACATGCTAATTTCCAGGCCTGAGCCATGTTTTTGAGCCAAATTTTGGCTCTCTGCACGTATTTGCAGTTTGAAATTACGGTTTTATATACCCAACAAATGCGAAGTACTGAAAGCGACGTTTGGTCATATTTGTCCCAAACCTCCCTGCAGTTTTCAAAATATCCCAAACATCCCAATATCGAGGGCTGAGCCATATTTTGGAGTCAACGTCTGGCTCTCTGCACGTATTCATATTTTGATATTACGACTTTTTATACCCAACATATGCCAATTACTGAAAGTGGCAGTGAGTCACGTTTTGCGCAAACTCCCCTGCAGTTTTCAAAATATCCCAAAAATCCCAATTTCGAGGCCTGATCCATATTTTGGAGGCAAATTTTGGCTCTATGCACGTTTTCGCGGTTTGAAATTACGACTTTTTACACCCAACATATGCCAATTACTGAAAGTGGCAGTGAGTCACATTTTGCGCAAACTCCCCTGCAGTTTTCAAAATATCCCAAACATCCCAATTTCGATGCCTGAGCCATATTTTGGAGCCAAATTCTGGCTCTTTGCACGTTCTCGCAGTTTGAAATTGCGAATTTTTTATACCCAACATATGCCAAGTACTGAAAGCGGCGTTTAGTCACATTTGTCCCAATCCTCCCTGCAATTTTCTAAATATCCCAAACATCCCAATATCGAGGCCTGAGTCATAATTTGGAGCCAACGTCTGGCTCTCTGCACGTATTCATATTTTGATATTAGGACTTTTTATACCAACATATGCCAAGTACTGAAAGTGACAGTGAGTCACAATTTGCGCAAACTCCCCTGCAGTTTTCAAAATATCCCAAACATCCTAATTTCGAGGCCTGAGCCATATTTTGTAGCCAAATTCTGGATCACTACACGTATTCGAAGTTTGAAATTACGACTTTTATACCCACCATATGCCAATGCGTTTGGTCACATTTGTCTCAATCCCCCCTGCAGTTTTCAAAATATCCCAAACATCCCAATTTCGAGGCCTGAACCATATTTTGGAGCCAAATTCTGGCTCTCTGCACGTATTCGCAGTTTGAAATTACGGCTTTGTATACCCAACATATGCCAAGTCCTGAAAGCGGCAGAGAGTCACATTTTGCACAAACTCCCCTGCAGTTTTCGAAATATTCCATATATCCCAATTTCGAGGCCTGAGCCATATTTTGGAGCAAAATTCTGGCTCTCTGCACGTATTCGCAGTTTGAAATTAAGATTTTTTATACCCAACATATGCCAATGCGTTTGGTCACATTTGTCTCCTTCCCCCCTGCAGTTTTCAAAATATCCCAAACATCCCAATTTCGAGGCCTGAGCCATATTTTGTAGCCAAATTCTCGCTCTCTGCACGTATTCGCAGTTCGAAATTGCGACTTTTTTTATACCCAAAATATGCCAAGTACTGAAAGCGGCGTTTGGTCACAATTGTCCCAATCCTCCCTGTAATTTTCTAAATATCCCAAACATCCCAATATCGAGGCCTAAGTCATAGTTTGGAGCCAACGTCTGGCTCTCTGCACGTATTCATATTTTTATATTACGACTTTTTATACCCAACATATGCCAAGAACTAAAAGTGGCAGTGAGTCACAATTTGCACAAACTCCCCTGCAGTTTTCAAAATATCCCAAACATCCCAATTTCAAGGCCTGAGCCATATTTTGTAGCCAAATTCTGGCTCTCTGCACGTATTCGCAGTTTGAAATTACGACTTTTATACCCAACATCTTCCAAGTACTGAAAGAAGCAGTGAGTCACATTTTGCACAAACTCCCCTGCAGTTTTCAAAATATCCCAAAAATCCCAATTTCGAGGCCTGAGCCATATTTTGGAGCCAAATTCTGGCTCTCTGCACGTATTCGCAGTTTGAAATTACGGCTTTATATACCCAACGTATGCCAAGTACTGAAAACGGCGTTTGGTCATCTTTGTCCCAAACCTCCCTGCAGTTTTCAAAATATCCTAAACATCCCAATTTCGAGGCCTGAGCCATATTTTGGAGCCAAATTCTGGCTCTATGCACGTATTCGCAGATTTAATTTACGACTTTTTATACCCAACATATGCTTAGTCCTGAAAGCGGCAGTGAGTCACATTTTGCACAAACTCCCCTGCAGTTTTCGAAATATTCCAAATATCATAATTTCGAGGCCTGAGCCATATTTTGGAGCCAAATCCTGGCTCTCTGCACGTATTCGCAGTTTAAATTTACGATTTTTATACCCAATATATGCCAAGTACTGAAAGCAGCAGTGAGTCACATTTTGCACAAACTCACCTTCTGTTTTCAAATATCCCAAATATCCCAATTTCAAGGCCTGAGCCATATTTTGAAGCCAAATTCTGGCTCTCTGCACGTATTCGCAGTTTGAAATTACTATTTTTTATACCAAACATATGCCAAGTACTGAAAGCAGCAGTGAGTCACATTTTGCACAAACTCCCCTGCAGTTTTCAAAATATCCCAAATAACCCAATTTCGAGGCCTTAGCCATGCTTTGGAGCCAAATTCTGGCTCTCTGCACGTATTCGCAGTTTGAAATTGCGACTTTTTTATGAATAACATATGCCAAGTACTGAAAGTGGCGTTTGGTAACATTTGTCCCAAACCTCCCTGCAGTTTTCTAAATATCCCAAACATCCCAATATCGAGGCCTCAGTCATATTTTGGAGCCAACGTCTGGCTCTCTGCACGTATTCATATTTTGATATTACGACTTTTTATACCCAACATATGCCAAGTACTGAAAGTGGCAGTGAGTCACATTTTGCGCAAACTCCCCTGCAGTTATAAAAATATCCCAAACTTCCCAATTTCGAGGCCTTAGCCATATTTTGTAGACAAATTATGGCTCTCTGCACGTATTCGCAGTTTGAAATTACGACTTTTTATACCCAACATATGCCAAGTACTAAAGGCGGCGTTTGGTCACATCTCTCCCAATCCCCCCTGCAGTTTTCAAAATATTCCAAACATCTCATTTTCATGGCCTGAGCCATATTTTGGAGCCAAATTCTGGCTCTCTGCACGTATTTGCAGTTTGAAATTACGGTTTTATATACCCAACATATGCGAAGTACTGAAAGCGACGGTTGGTCATATTTGTCCTAAACCTCCCTGCAGTTTTCAAAATATCGAGGGCTGAGCAATATTTTGGAGCCAACGTCTGGCTCTCTGCACGTATTCATATTTTTGAAATTACGACTTTTATACCCAACATATGCCAAGTACTGAAAGTGGCAGTGAGTCACATTTTGCGCAAACTCCCCTGCAGTTTTCAAAATATCCCAAACATCCCAATTTCGAGGCCTGAGCCATATTTTGGAGGCAAATTTTGGCTCTATGCACGTTTTCGCTGTTTGAAATTACGACATTTTATACCCAACATATGCCAAGTCCTGAAAGCGGCAGTTAGTCACATTTCGCACAAACTCCCCTGCAGTTTTCGAAATATCCCAAATATACCAATTTCGAGGCCTGAGCCATATTTTGGAGCCAAATTCTGGCTCTCGGCACGTATTCGCAGTTTGAAATTACGACTTTTTATACCCAACATATGCCAAGTACTGAGAGTGGCAGTGAGTCACATTTTGCACAAACTCCCCTGCAGTTTTCGAAATATCCCAGATATCCCAATTTCGAGGCCTGAGCCATATTTTGGTGCCAACTTCTGGCTCTCTACACGTATTCGGAGTTTGAAATTACGACTTTTTATACCCAATATATGCCTAGTACTGAAAACAGCAGTGAGTCACATTTTGCACAAACTCCCCTGCAGTTTTTAAAATATCCCAAATATCCCAATTTCGAGGCCTTAGCCATGTTTTGGAGCCAAATTCTGGCTCTTTGCACATATTCGCAGTTTGAAATTGTGACTTTTTTATACCCAACCTATGCCAAGTACTGAAAGCGGCTTTTGGTCACATTTGTCCCAATCCTCCCCGCAATTTTCTAAATATCCCAAACATCCCAATATCGAGGCCTGAGACATAATTTGGAGCCAACGTCTGGCTCTCTGCACGTATTTATATTTTGATATTACGACTTTTTATACCCAACATATGCCAAGTACTGAAAGTGGCAGTGAGTCACAATTTGCGCAAACTCCCCTGCAGTTTTCGAAATATCCCAAATATACCAATTTCGAGGCCTGAGCAATATTTCGGGGCCAAATTCTGGCTCTATGCACGTATTCGCAGATTGAATTTATTACTTTTTATACCCAACATGTGCCAAGTCCTGAAAGTAGCAGTGAGTCACAATTTGCACAAACTCCCCTGCAGTTTTCAAAATATCCCAAACATCCCAATTTCGAGGCCTGAGCCATATATTGTAGCCAAATTCTGGCTCTCTACACGTATTCGCAGTTTGAAATTAAGACTTTTTATACCCAATATATGCCTAGTACTGAAAGCAGCAGTGAGTCACATTTTGCACAAACTCCCCTGCAGTTTTTAAAATATCCCAAATATCCCAATTTTGAGGCCTTAGCAATGTTTTGGAGCCAAATTTTGGCTCTTTGCACGTTCTCGCAGTTTGAAATTGCGACTTTTTTATACCCAACATATGCCAAGTACTGAAAGCGGCGTTTAGTCACATTTGTCCCAATCCTCCCTGCAATTTTCTAAATATCCCAAACATCCCAATATCGAGGCCTGAGTCATAATTTGGAGCCAACGTCTGGCTCTCTGCACGTATTCATATTTTGATATTAGGACTTGTTATACCCAACATATGCCAAGTACTGAAAGTGACAGTGAGTCACAATTTGCGCAAACTCCCCTGCAGTTTTCAAAATATCCCAAACATTCTAATTTCGAGGCCTGAGCCATATTTTGTAGCCAAATTCTGGATCACTGCACGTATTCGAAGTTTGAAATTACGACTTTTAAACCCACCATATGCCAATGCGTTTGGTCACATTTGTCTCAATCCCCCCTGCAGTTTTCAAAATATCCCAAACATCCCAATTTCGAGGCCTGAACCATATTTTGGAGCCAAATTCTGGCTCTCTGCACGTATTCGCAGTTTGAAATTACGGCTTTGTATACCCAACATATGCCAAGTCCTGAAAGCGGCAGAGAGTCACATTTTGCACAAACTCCCCTGCAGTTTTCGAAATATTCCAAATATCCCAATTTCGAGGCCTGAGCCATATTTTGGAGCAAAATTCTGGCTCTCTGCACGTATTCGCAGTTTGAAATTACGACTTTTATACCCACCATATGCCAATGCGTTTGGTCACATTTGTCTCCTTCCCCCCTGAGTTTTCAAAATATCCCAAACATCCCAATTTCGAGGCCTGAGCCATATTTTGTAGCCAAATTCTCGCTCTCTGCACGTATTCGCAGTTTGAAATTACGAGTTTTATACCCAACATACGCCAATGCGTTTAGTCACATTTGTCCCAATCCTCCCTGCAATTTTCTAAATATCCCAAACATCCCAATATCGAGGCCTGAGTCATATTTTGGAGCCAACGTCTGGCTCTCTGCACGTATTCATATTTTGATATTACGACTTTTTATACCCAACATATGCCAAGTACTGAAAGTGGCAGTGAGTCACATTCTGTGCAAACTCCCCTGCAGTTTTCAAAATATCCCAAACATCCCAATTTCGAGGCCTGAGCCATATTTTGTAGCCAAATTCTGGCTCTCTGCACGTATTCATATTTTTATACTACGACTTTTTATACCCAACATATGCCAAGTACTGAAAGTGGCAGTGAGTCACATTTTGCACAATCTCCCTTGCAGTTTTCAAAATATCCCAAATATCCCAATTTCGAGGCCTGAGCCATATTTTGGAGCCAAATTCTGGCTCTCTGCACGTATTCGCAGTTTGAAATTACGACTTTTTTATACCCAACATATGACAATGCGTTTGGTCACATTTGTCTCAATCCCCCCTGCAGTTTTCAAAATATCCCAAACATCCCAATTTCGAGGCCTGAGCCATATTTTGGAGCCAAATTCTGGCTCTCTGCACGTATTCGCAGTTTGAAATTATGGCTTTACATACCCAACATATGCCAAGTACTAAAAGCGGCGTTTGGTCATATTTGTCCCAAACCTCCCTGCAGTTTTCAAAATATCCTAAACATCCCAATTTCGAGGCCTGAGCCATATTTTGGAGCCAAATTCTGGCTCTATACACGTATTCGCAGATTGAATTAACGACTTTTTATACCCAACATATGCCAAGTCCTGAAAGCGGCAGTGAGTCACATTTTGCACAAACTCCCCTGCAGTTTTCGAAATATTCCAAATATCCCAATTTCGAGGCCTGATCCATATTTTGAAGCCAAATTCTGGCTCTCTGCACGTATTCGAAGTTTTAAATTACGAGTTTTATACCCAACATATGCCAAGTACTGAAAGCAGCAGTGAGTCACATTTTGCACAAACTCCCCTGCAGTTTTCAAAATATCCCAAATATCCCAATTTCGAGGCCTTAGCCATATTTTGGAGCCAAAATCTGGCTCTCTGCACGTATTCGCAGTTTGAAATTGCGAATTTTTATGCCCAACATATGCCAAGTACTGAAAGCGGCGTTTGGAACATTTGTCCCAAACCTCCCTGCAGTTTTCTAAATATCCCAAATATCGAGGCCTCAGTCATATTTTGGAGCCAACGTCTGGCTCTCTGCACGCATTCATATTTTGATATTACAACTTTTTATACCCAACATATGCCAAGTACTGAAAGTGGCAGTGAGTCAAATTTTGCGCAAACTCCCCTGCAGTTTTTAAAATATCCCAAACATCCCAATTTCGAGGCCTGAGCCATATTTTGGAGGCAAATTTTGGCTCTATGCACGTTTTCGCGGTTTGAAATTACGACATTTTATACCCAACATATGCCAAGTCCTGAAAGCGGCAGTGAGTCACATTTTGCACAAACTCCCCTGCAGTTTTCAAAATATCCCAAATATCCCAATTTCGAGGCCTGAGCAATATTTCGGGGCCAAATTCTGGCTCTATGCACGTATTCGCAGATTGAATTTATTACTTTTTATACCCAACATGTGCCAAGTCCTGAAAGTAGCAGTGAGTCACATTTTGCACAAACTCCCCTGCAGTTTTCAAAATATCCCAAACATCCCAATTTCGAGGCCTGAGCCATATATTGTAGCCAAATTCTGGCTCTCTACACGTATTCGCAGTTTGAAATTAAGACTTTTTATACCCAATATATGCCTAGTGTCGAAAGCAGCAGTGTGTCACATTTTGCACAAACTCCCCTGCAGTTTTTAAAATATCCCAAATATCCCAATTTCGAGGCCTTAGCAATGTTTTGGAGACAAATTTTGGCTCTTTGCACGTTCTCGCAGTTTGAAATTGCGACTTTTTTATACCCAACATATGCCAAGTACTGAAAGCGGCGTTTAGTCACATTTGTCCCAATCCTCCCTGCAATTTTCTAAATATCCCAAACATCCCAATATCGAGGCCTGAGTCATAATTTGGAGCCAACGTCTGGCTCTCTGCACGTATTCAAATTTTGATATTAGGACTTGTTATACCCAACATATGCCAAGTACTGAAAGTGACAGTGAGTCACAATTTGCGCAAACTCCCCTGCAGTTTTCAAAATATCCCAAACATCCTAATTTCGAGGCCTGAGCCATATTTTGTAGCCAAATTCTGGATCACTGCACGTATTCGAAGTTTGAAATTACGACTTTTTATACCCACCATATGCCAATGCGTTTGGTCACATTTGTCTCAATCCCCCCTGCAGTTTTCAAAATATCCCAAACATCCCAATTTCGAGGCCTGAACCATATTTTGGAGCCAAATTCTGGCTCTCTGCACGTATTCGCAGTTTGAAATTACGGCTTTCTATACCCAACATATGCCAAGTCCTGAAAGCGGCAGAGAGTCACATTTTGCACAAACTCCCCTGCAGTTTTCGAAATATTCCAAATATCCCAATTTCGAGGCCTGAGCCATATTTTGGAGCAAAATTCTGGCTCTCTGCACGTATTCGCAGTTTGAAATTACGACTTTTATACCCATCATATGCCAATGCGTTTGGTCACATTTGTCTCCTTCCCCCCTGAGTTTTCAAAATATCCCAAACATCCCAATTTCGAGGCCTGAGCCATATTTTGTAGCCAAATTCTCGCTCTCTGCACGTATTCGCAGTTTGAAATTACGAGTTTTATACCCAACATACGCCAATGTGTTTAGTCACATTTGTCCCAATCCTCCCTGCAATTTTCTAAATATCCCAAACATCCCAATATCGAGGCCTGAGTCATATTTTGGAGCCAACGTCTGGCTCTCTGCACGTATTCATATTTTGATATTACGACTTTTTATACCCAACATATGCCTAGTACTGAAAGTGGCAGTGAGTCACATTTTGTGCAAACTCCCCTGCAGTTTTCAAAATATCCCAAACATCCCAATTTCGAGGCCTGAGCCATATTTTGTAGCCAAATTCTGGCTCTCTGCACGTATTCATATTTTTATACTACGACTTTTTATACCCAACATATGCCAAGTACTGAAAGTGGCAGTGAGTCACATTTTGCACAATCTCCCTTGCAGTTTTCAAAATATCCCAAATATCCCAATTTCGAGGCCTGAGCCATATTTTGGAGCCAAATTCTGGCTCTCTGCACGTATTCGCAGTTTGAAATTACGACTTTTTTATACCCAACATATGACAATGCGTTTGGTCACATTTGTCTCAATCCCCCCTGCAGTTTTCAAAATATCCCAAACATCCCAATTTCGAGGTCTGAGCCATATTTTGGAGCCAAATTCTGGCTCTCTGCACGTATTCGCAGTTTGAAATTACGACTTTTTATACCCAACATATGCCAAGTACTGAAAGCGGCAGTGAGTCACATTTTGCACAAACTCCCCTGCAGTTTTCAAAATATCCCAAATATCCCAATTTCGAGGCCTGAGCAATATTTTGGAGCCAAATTCTGGCTCTATGCACGTATTCGCAGATTGAATTTATGACTTTTTATACCCAACATATGCCAAGTCCTGAAAGTAGCAGTGAGTCACATTTTGCACAAACTCCCCTGCAGTTTTCGAAATATCCCAAATATCCCAATTTCGAGGCCTGAACCATATTTTGGAGCCAAATTCTGGCACTTTGCACGTATTCGCAGTTTGAAATTGCGACTTTTTTATACCCAACATATGCCAAGTACTGAAAGCGGCGTTTAGTCACATTTGTCCCAATCCTCCCTGCAATTTTCTAAATATCCCAAACATCCCAATAACGAGGCCCGAGTCATAATTTGGAGCCAACGTCTGGCTCTCTGCACGTTTTCATATTTTGATATTACGACTTTTTATACCCAACATATGCCAAGTACTGAAAGTGGCAGTGAGTCACAATTTGCGCAAACTCCCCTGCAGTTTTCAAAATATCCCAAACATCACAATTTCGAGGCCTGAGCCATATTTTGTAGCCAAATTCTGGATCTCTGCACGTATTCGCAGTTTGAAATTACGACTTTTATACCCAACATACGCCAATGCGTTTGGTCACATTTGTCACAATCACCCCTGCAGTTTTCAAAATATCCCAAGCAATCCAATTTCGAGGCCTGAACCATATTTTGGAGCCAAATTCTGGCTCTCTGCACGTATTCGCAGTTTGAAATTATGGCTTTGTATACCCAACATATGCCAAGTACTGAAAGCGGCGTTTGGTCATATTTGTCCCAAACCTCCCTGCAGTTTTCAAAATATCCTAAACATCCCAATTTCGAGGCCTGAGCCATATTTTGGAGCCAAATTCTTGCTCTATGCACGTATTCGCAGATTGAATTTACGACTTTTTATACCCAAGATATGCCAAGCCCTGAAAGCGGCAGTGAGTCATATTTTGCACAAACTCCCCTGCATATCCCAAACAAATACGACTTTTTATACCCAACATATGCCAAGTACTAAAAGCGGCGTTTGGTCACATCTGTCCCAATCCCCCCTGCAGTTTTCAAAATATTCCAAACATCTCAATTTCAAGGCCTGAGCCATATTTTGGAGCTAAATTCTGGCTCTCTGCACGTATTCGCAGTTTGAAATTACGAATTTTATACCCAACTTATGCCAAGTACTGAAAGCGGCGTTTGGTCACATTTGTCCCAAAGCTCCCTGCAGTTTTCAAAATATTCCAAAAATCCCAATTTCGAGGCCTGAGCCATATTTTGGAGGCAAATTTTGGCTCTATGCACGTTTTCGCGGTTTGAAATTACGATATTTTATACCCAATATATGCCAAGTCCTGAAAGCGGCAGTTAGTCACATTTCGCACAAACTCCCCTACAGTTTTCGAAATATCCCAAATATTTCAATTTCGAGGCCTGAGCCATATTTTGTAGCCAAATTCTGGCTTTATGCACGTATTCGCATTTTGAAATTACGACTTTTTTATACCCAACATATGCCAATGCGTTTGGTCACATTTGTCTCAATATCCCCTGCAGTTTTCAAAATATCCCAAACATCCCAATTTCGAGGCCTGAGCCATATTTTGGAGCCAAATTCTGGCTCTATGCACGTATTCGCAGATTTAATTTACGACTTTTTATACCCAACATATGCCAAGTCCTGAAAGCGGCAGTGAGTCACATTTTGCACAAACTCCCCTGCAGTTTTCGAAATATTCCAAATATCCCAATTTCGAGGCGTTAGCCATGTTTTGGAGCCAAATTCTGGCTCTCTGCACGTATTCGCAGTTTGAAATTGCGAATTTTTTATGCCCAACATATGCCAAGTACTGAAAGCGGCGTTTGGTAACATTTGTCACAATCCCCCCTGCAGTTTTTAAAATATCCCAACATCTCAATTTCGAGGCCTGAGCCAAATTTTGGAGTCAAAATCTGGCTCTCTGCACGTATTCGCAGCTTGGAATTAGGACTTTTTATACCCAACATATGCCAAGTACTAAAAGCGGCGTTTGGTAACATTTGTCCCAAACCTCCCTGCAGTTTTCTAAATATCCCAAACATCCCAATATTGAGGCCTTAGTCATATTTTGGAGCCAACGTCTGGCCCTCTGCACGTATTCATATTTTGATACTACGACTTTTTATACCCAACATATGCCTAGTACTGAAAGTGGCAGTGAGTCACATTTTGCGCAAACTCCCCTGCAGTTTTCAAAATATCCCAAACATCCCAATTTCGAGGCCTTAGCCATATTTTGTAGCCAAATTCTGGCTCTCTGCACGTATTCATATTTTGATATTACGACTTTTTATACCCAACATATGCCAAGTACTGAAAGCAGCAGTGAGTCACATATGTCTCAATCCCCCCTGCAGTTTTCAAAATATCCCAAACACCCCAATTTCGAGGCCTGAGCCATATTTTGGAGCCAAATTCTGGCTCTCTTCACGTATTCGCAGTTTGAAATTATGGCTTTTGTGACGGTAACGCGTTGGTGTTCGGCTGTTTAAGGCTAGGGGTATGGCCTCGTCACATAGTTATAAAAAAAAATAGAAAACTGGAACGTCGTCTGTGGTAAGGTAAGGAGAAGACACACAAAACACAAGTAAACTTTAACAATGAAATTTTAATTACGTTAAATAAATCAAAACATGAAAATAATGCACAAACAAATTCTTATAATAAAATCAATCAATCAAAATAATAAGAATACTTAAATGACACAATGAAAAGTTACGTTAAGGCAAAATAACAAGAAGTGCAACACAAAGTAAATGGGAGGTGCTGGAATATTGGCTTTAAGCCACCACTTCTCTCAGTACACGCTAACGTCTAGCTGGGAGGAGTGATGACCACGAAAGCACTGAACATTCTGAGGTCTGAGGTCGAGGCGACCCCAGACATCAAGTAGTATGGGGGGGCGAGTGCAGGTGCAGCCAGACCGGCGACCAATCAGCGCAGCCGGTAGCGATCAACATGTAGTTTGGTGGTTTGAGTTCGAACAGGTGGCTGGCTGCATACGTTTTGCTCACCCTGGTAAGCCTTGCTGGTGTTGTTGTCGTTGTTGGACATGTCTTCCATAGTCGTTTTATATAATTTCGACGACGTAATTATGGAGGGAAGAGCAGGCTCAATCTCTTGAAGGAGATTATCGTCACACTTTATATACCCAACATATGCCAAGTACTGAAAGCGGCGTTTGGTCATATTTGTCCCAAACCTCCCTGCAGTTTTCAAAATAACCTAAACATCCCAATTTCGAGGCCTGAGCCATATTTTGGAGCCAAATTCTGGCTCTCTGCACGTATTCGCAGTTTGGAATTACGACTTTTTATACCCAAAATTTGCCATGTCCTGAAAGCGGCAGTGAGTCACATTTTGCACAAACTCCCCTGCAGTTTCGCGAAATATTCCAAATATCCCAATTTCGAGGCCTGAGCCATATTTTGGAGCCAAATTCTGGCTCTCTGCACGTATTCGCAGTTTGAAATTACGAGTTTTATACCCAACATATGCCAAGTACTGAAAGCAGCAGTGAGTCACATTTTGCACAAACTCCCTTGCAGTTTTCAAAATATCCCAAATATCCCAATTTCGAGGCCTTAGCCATATTTTGGAGCAAAATTCTGGCTCTCTGCACGTATTCGCAGTTTGAAATTACGACTTTTTTAAACCCAACATATGACAATGCGTTTGGTCACATTTGTCTCCTTCCCCCCTGCAGTTTTCAAAATATCCCAAACATCCCAATTTCGAGGCCTGAGCCATATTTTGTAGCCAAATTCTCGCTCTCTGCACGTATTCGCAGTTTGAAATTGCGACTTTTTTATACCCAACATATGCCAAGTACAGAAAGCGGCGTTTGGTCACATTTGTCCCAATCCTCCCTGCAATTTTCTAAATATCCCAAACATCCCAATATCGAGGCCTGAGTCATAATTTGGAGCCAACGTCTGGCTCTCTGCACGTATTCATATTTTGATATTACGACTTTTTATACCCAACATATGCCAAGAACTGAAAGCAGCAGTGAGTCACATTTTGCACAAACTCCCTTGCAGTTTTCAAAATATCCCAAATATCCCAATTTCGAGGCGTTAGCCATGTTTTGGAGCCAAATTCTGGCTCTCTGCACGTATTCGCAGTTTGAAATTGCGACTTTTTTATGCCCAACATATGCCAAGTACTGAAAGCGGCGTTTGGTAACATTTGTCACAATCCCCCTTTGCAGTTTTTAAAATATCCCAACATCTCAATTTCTAGGCCTGAGCCAAATTTTGGAGTCAAAATCTGGCTCTCTGCACGTATTCGCAGCTTGGAATTAGGACTTTTTATACCCAACATATGCCAAGTACTGAAAGCGGCGTTTGGTAACATTTGTCCCAAACCTCCCTGCAGTTTTCTAAATATCCCAAACATCCCAATATTGAGGCCTTAGTCATATTTTGGAGCCAACGTCTGGCCCTCTGCACGTATTCATATTTTGATATTACGACTTTTTATACCCAACATATGCCTAGTACTGAAAGTGGCAGTGAGTCACATTTTGCGCAAACTCCCCTGCAGTTTTCAAAATATCCCAAACATCCCAATTTCGAGGCCTTAGCCATATTTTGTAGCCAAATTCTGGCTCTCTGCACGTATTCATAATTTGATATTACGACTTTTTTTACCCAACATATGCCAAGTACTGAAAGCAGCAGTGAGTCACATATGTCTCAATACCCCCTGCAGTTTTCAAAATATCCCAAACATCCCAATTTCGAGGCCTGAGCCATATTTTGGAGCCAAATTCTGGCTCTCTTCACGTATTCGCAGTTTGAAATTATGGCTTTATATACCCAACATATGCTAAGTACTGAAAGCGGCGTTTGGTCATATTTGTCCCAAACCTCCCTGCAGTTTTCAAAATAACCTAAACATCCCAATTTCGAGGCCTGAGCCATATTTTGGAGCCAAATTCTGGCTCTACGCACGTATTCGCAGATTGAATTTACGACTTTTTATACGCAACAAATGCCAAGTCCTGTAAGCGGCAGTGAGGCACATTTTGCACAAACTCCCCTGCAGTTTTCGAAATATTCCAAATATCCCAATTTCGAGGCCTGAGCCATATTTTGGAGCCAAATTCTGGCTCTCTGCACGTATTCGCAGTTTGAAATTACGACTTTTTATACCCAACATATGCCAAGTACTGAAAGCAGCAGTGAGTCACATTTTGCTTAATCTCCCTTGCAGTTTTCAAGATATCCCAAATATCCCAATTTCGAGGCCTGAGCCATATTTTGGAGCCAAATTCTGGCTCTCTGTACGTATTCGCAGTTTGAAATTACGACTTTTTTATACCCAACATATGACAATGCGTTTGGTCACATTTGTCTCAATCTCCCCTGCAGTTTTCAAAATATCCCAAACATCCCAATTTCGAGGCCTGAGCCATATTTTGTAGCCAAATTCTGGCTCTATGCACGTATTCGCAGTTTGAAATTACGACTTTTTATACCCAACATATGCCAAGTAGTAGAAGCGGCGTTTGGTCACATCTGTCCCAATCCCCCCTGCAGTTTTCAAAATATCCCAAACATCCCAATTTCGAGGCCTGAGCCATATTTTGTAGCCAAATTCTGGCTCTCTGCACGTATTCGCAGTTTGGAATTACGACTTTTTATACCCAACATATGCCAAGTACTGAAAGTGGCAGTGAGTCACATTTTGCGCAAACTCCCCTGCAGTTTTCAAAATATCCCAAACATCCCAATTTCGAGGCCTGAGCCATATTTTGTAGCCAAATTCTTGCTCTCTGCACGTATTCATATTTTGATATTACGACTTTTTATACCCAACATATGCCAAGTACTGAAAGTGGCAGTGAGTCACATTTTGCGCAAACTCCCCTGCAGTTTTCAAAATATCCCAAACATCCCAATTTCGAGGCCTGAGCAATATTTTGTAGCCAAATTCTGGCTCTCTGCACGTATTCGCAGTTTGAAATTACGAATTTTTATACCCAACATATGCCAAGTACTAAAAGCGGCGTTTGGTCACATCTGTCCCAATCCCCCCTGCAGTTTTCAAAATATTCCAAACATCTCAATTTCAAGGCCTGAGCCATATTTTGGAGCCAAATGCTGGCTCTCTGCACGTATTCGCAGTTTGAAATTACGACTTTTTATACCCAAATTATGCCAAGTACTGAAAGCGGCGTTTGGTCACATTTGTCCCAAAGCTCCCTGCAGTTTTCAAAATATCCCAAACATGCTAATTTCGAGGCCTGAGCCATATTTTTGAGCCAAATTATGGCTCCCTGCACGTATTTGCAGTTTGAAATTACGGTTTTATATACCCAACATATGCGAAGTACTGAAAGCGACGTTTGGTCATATTTGTCCCAAACCTCCCTACAGTTTTCAAAATATCCCGAACATCCCAATTTCGAGGCCTGAGCCATATTTTGGAGCCAAATTCTGGCTCTATGCACGTATTCGCAGATTGAATTTATGACTTTATACCCAACAAATGCCTAGTCCTGAAAGTGGCAGTGAGTCACATTTTGCACAAACTCCCCTGCAGTTTTTAAAATATCCCAAACATCCCAATTTCGAGGCCTTAGCTATGTTTTGGAGCCAAATTCTGGCTCTTTGCACGTATTCGCAGTTTGAAATTGCGACTTTTCTATACCCAACATATGCCAAGTACTGAAAGCGGCGTTTGGTCACATTTGTCCCAATCCTCTCTGCAATTTTCTAAATATCCCAAACATCCTAATATCGAGGCCTGAGTCATAATATGGAGCCAACGTCTGGCTCTCTGCTCGTATTCATATTTTGATATTACGACTTTTTATACCCAACATATGCCAAATACTGAAAGTGGCAGTAAGTCACAATTTGCGCAAACTCCCCTGCAGTTTTCAAAATATCCCAAACATCCCAATTTCGAGGCCTGAGCCATATTTTTTACCCAAATTCTTCATCTCTGCACGTATTCGCAGTTTGAAATTACGACTTTTTTATACCCAACATATGCCAATGCGTTTGGTCACATTTGTCTCAATCCCCCCTGCAGTTTTCAAAATAGCCCAAACATCTCAATTTCGAGGCCTGAGCCATATTTTGGAGCCAAATTCTGGCTCTCTGCACGTATTTGCAGTTTGGAATTACGACTTTTTATACCCAACATATACCAAGTCCTGAAAGCGGCAGTGAGTCACATTTTGCACAAACTCCCCTGCAGTTTTCGAAATATTCCAAATATTTTAATTTCGTGGCCTGAGCCATATTTTGGAGCCAAATTCTGGCTCTCTGCTAGTATTCGCAGTTTGAAATTACGAGTTTTATACCCAACATATGCCAAGTACTGAAAGCAGCAGTGAGTCACATTTTGCACAAACTCCCCTGCAGTTTTCAAAATATCCCAAATATCCCAATTTCAAGGCCTTAGCCATGTTTTGGAGCCAAATTCTGGCTCTCTGCACGTATTCGCAGTTTGAAATGGCGACTTTTTTATGCCCAACATATGCCAAGTACTGAAAGAGGCGTTTGGTAACATTTGTCCCAAACCTCCCTGCAGTTTTCTAAATATCCCAAACATCGCAATTTCGAGGCCTGAGCCATATTTTGTAGCCAACGTCTGGCTCTCTGCACGTATTCACATTTTGATATTACGACTTTTTATACCCAACATATGCCAAGTACTGAAAGTGGCAGTGAGTCACATTTTGCGCAAACTCCCCTGCAGTTTTCAAAATATCCAAAAAATCCCAATTTCGAGGCCTTAGCCATATTTTGTAGCCAAATTCTGGCTCTCTGCACGTATTCATAATTTGATATTACGACTTTTTTTACCCAACATATGCCAAGTACTGAAAGCAGCAGTGAGTCACATATGTCTCAATGCCCCCTGCAGTTTTCAAAATATCCCAAACATCCCAATTTCGAGGCCTGAGCCATATTTTGGAGCCAAATTCTGGCTCTCTTCACGTATTCGCAGTTTGAAATTATGGATTTATATACCCAACATATGCCAAGTACTGAAAGCGGCGTTTGGTCATATTTGTCCCAAACCTCCCTGCAGTTTTCAAAATAACCTAAACATCCCAATTTCGAGGCCTGAGCCATATTTTGGAGCCAAATTCTGGCTCTACGCACGTATTCGCAGATTGAATTTACGACTTTTTATACCCAACAAATGCCAAGTCCTGTAAGCGGCAGTGAGTCACATTTTGCACAAACTCCCCTGCAGTTTTCGAAATATTCCAAATATCCCAATTTCGAGGCCTGAGCCATATTTTGGAGCCAAATTCTGGCTCTCTGCACGTATTCGCAGTTTGAAATTACGACTTTTTATACCCAACATATGCCAAGTACTGAAAGCAGCAGTGAGTCACATTTTGCTTAATCTCCCTTGCAGTTTTCAAGATATCCCAAATATCCCAATTTCGAGGCCTAAGCCATATTTTGGAGCCAAATTCTGGCTCTCTGTACGTATTCGCAGTTTGAAATTACGACTTTTTTATACCCAACATATGACAATGCGTTTGGTCACATTTGTCTCAATCTCCCCTGCAGTTTTCAAAATATCCCAAACATCCCAATTTCGAGGCCTGAGCCATATTTTGTAGCCAAATTCTGGCTCTATGCACGTATTCGCAGTTTGAAATTACGACTTTTTATACCCAACATATGCCAAGTAGTAGAAGCGGCGTTTGGTCACATCTGTCCCAATCCCCCCTGCAGTTTTTAAAATATCCCAAACATCTCAATTTCGAGGCTTGAGCCATATTTTGGAGCCAAATTCTGGCTCTCTGCACGTATTCGCAGTTTGGAATTACGACTTTTTATACCCAACATATGCCAAGTACTGAAAGTGGCAGTGAGTCACATTTTGTGCAAACTCCCCTGCAGTTTTCAAAATATCCCAAACATCCCAATTTCGAGGCCTGAGCCATATTTTGTAGCCAAATTCTTGTTCTCTGCACGTATTCATATTTTGATATTACGACTTTTTATACCCAACATATGCCAAGTACTGAAAGTGGCAGTGAGTCACATTTTGCGCAAACTCCCCTGCAGTTTTCAAAATATCCCAAACATCCCAATTTCGAGGCCTGAGCCATATTTTGTAGCCAAATTCTGGCTCTCTGCACGTATTCGCAGTTTGAAATTACGACTTTTTATACCCAACATATGCCAAGTACTAAAAGCGGCGTTTGGTCACATCTGTCCCAATCCCCCCTGCAGTTTTCAAAATATTCCAAACATCTCAATTTCAAGGCCTGAGCCATATTTTGGAGCCAAATTCTGGCTCTCTGCACGTATTCGCAGTTTGAAATTACGACTTTTTATACCCAAATTATGCCAAGTACTGAAAGCGGCGTTTGGTCACATTTGTCCCAAAGCTCCCTGCAGTTTTCAAAATATCCCAAACATGCTAATTTCGAGGCCTGAGCCATATTTTTGAGCCAAATTATGGCTCCCTGCACGTATTTGCAGTTTGAAATTACGGTTTTATATACCCAACATATGCGAAGTACTGAAAGCGACGTTTGGTCATATTTGTCCCAAACCTCCCTACAGTTTTCAAAATATCCCGAACATCCCAATTTCGAGGCCTGAGCCATATTTTGGAGCCAAATTCTGGCTCTATGCACGTATTCGCAGATTGAATTTATGACTTTATACCCAACAAATGCCTAGTCCTGAAAGTGGCAGTGAGTCACATTTTGCACAAACTCCCCTGCAGTTTTTAAAATATCCCAAACATCCCAATTTCGAGGCCTTAGCTATGTTTTGGAGCCAAATTCTGGCTCTTTGCACGTATTCGCAGTTTGAAATTGCGACTTTTCTATACCCAACATATGCCAAGTACTGAAAGCGGCGTTTGGTCACATTTGTCCCAATCCTCTCTGCAATTTTCTAAATATCCCAAACATCCTAATATCGAGGCCTGAGTCATAATATGGAGCCAACGTCTGGCTCTCTGCTCGTATTCATATTTTGATATTACGACTTTTTATACCCAACATATGCCAAATACTGAAAGTGGCAGTAAGTCACAATTTGCGCAAACTCCCCTGCAGTTTTCAAAATATCCCAAACATCCCAATTTCGAGGCCTGAGCCATATTTTTTACCCAAATTCTTCATCTCTGCACGTATTCGCAGTTTGAAATTACGACTTTTATACCCAACATCTTCCAAGTACTGAAAGCAGCAGTGAGTCACATTTTGCAAAAACTCCCCTGCAGTTTTCAAAATATCCCAAATATCCCAATTTCGATGCCTGAGCCATATTTTGGAGCCAAATTCTGGCTGTCTGCACGTATTCGCAGTTTGAAATTACGACTTTTTTATACCCAACATATGCCAATGCGTTTGGTCACATTTGTCTCAATCCCCCCTGCAGTTTTCAAAATATCCCAAACATCTCAATTTCGAGGCCTGAGCCATATTTTGGAGCCAAATTCTGGCTCTCTGCACGTATTTGCAGTTTGGAATTACGACTTTTTATACCCAACATATACCAAGTCCTGAAAGCGGCAGTGAGTCACATTTTGCACAAACTCCCCTGCAGTTTTCGAAATATTCCAAATATTTTAATTTCGTGGCCTGAGCCATATTTTGGAGCCAAATTCTGGCTCTCTGCTAGTATTCGCAGTTTGAAATTACGAGTTTTATACCCAACATATGCCAAGTACTGAAAGCAGCAGTGAGTCACATTTTGCACAAACTCCCCTGCAGTTTTCAAAATATCCCAAATATCCCAATTTCAAGGCCTTAGCCATGTTTTGGAGCCAAATTCTGGCTCTCTGCACGTATTCGCAGTTTGAAATTGCGACTTTTTTATGCCCAACATATGCCAAGTACTGAAAGAGGCGTTTGGTAACATTTGTCCCAAACCTCCCTGCAGTTTTCTAAATATCCCAAACATCGCAATTTCGAGGCCTGAGCCATATTTTGTAGCCAACGTCTGGCTCTCTGCACGTATTCATATTTTGATATTACGACTTTTTATACCCAACATATGCCAAGTACTGAAAGTGGCAGTGAGTCACATTTTGCGCAAACTCCCCTGCAGTTTTCAAAATATCCCAAACATCCCAATTTCGAGGCCTTAGCCATATTTTGTAGCCAAATTCTGGCTCTCTGCACGTATTCATAATTTGATATTACGACTTTTTTTACCCAACATATGCCAAGTACTGAAAGCAGCAGTGAGTCACATATGTCTCAATGCCCCCTGCAGTTTTCAAAATATCCCAAACATCCCAATTTCGAGGCCTGAGCCATATTTTGGAGCCAAATTCTGGCTCTCTTCACGTATTCGCAGTTTGAAATTATGGCTTTATATACCCAACATATGCCAAGTACTGAAAGCGGCGTTTGGTCATATTTGTCCCAAACCTCCCTGCAGTTTTCAAAATAACCTAAACATCCCAATTTCGAGGCCTGAGCCATATTTTGGAGCCAAATTCTGGCTCTACGCACGTATTCGCAGATTGAATTTACGACTTTTTATACCCAACAAATGCCAAGTCCTGTAAGCGGCAGTGAGTCACATTTTGCACAAACTCCCCTGCAGTTTTCGAAATATTCCAAATATCCCAATTTCGAGGCCTGAGCCATATTTTGGAGCCAAATTCTGGCTCTCTGCACGTATTCGCAGTTTGAAATTACGACTTTTTATACCCAACATATGCCAAGTACTGAAAGCAGCAGTGAGTCACATTTTGCTTAATCTCCCTTGCAGTTTTCAAGATATCCCAAATATCCCAATTTCGAGGCCTGAGCCATATTTTGGAGCCAAATTCTGGCTCTCTGTACGTATTCGCAGTTTGAAATTACGACTTTTTTATACCCAACATATGACAATGCGTTTGGTCACATTTGTCTCAATCTCCCCTGCAGTTTTCAAAATATCCCAAACATCCCAATTTCGAGGCCTGAGCCATATTTTGTAGCCAAATTCTGGCTTTATGCACGTATTCGCAGTTTGAAATTACGACTTTTTATACCCAACATATGCCAAGTAGTAGAAGCGGCGTTTGGTCACATCTGTCCCAATCCCCCCTGCAGTTTTTAAAATATCCCAAACATCTCAATTTCGAGGCCTGAGCCATATTTTGGAGCCAAATTCTGGCTCTCTGCACGTATTCGCAGTTTGGAATTACGACTTTTTATACCCAACATATGCCAAGTACTGAAAGTGGCAGTGAGTCACATTTTGCGCAAACTCCCCTGCAGTTTTCAAAATATCCCAAACATCCCAATTTCGAGGCCTGAGCCATATTTTGTAGCCAAATTCTTGCTCTCTGCACGTATTCATATTTTGATATTACGACTTTTTATACCCAACATATGCCAAGTACTGAAAGTGGCAGTGAGTCACATTTTGCGCAAACTCCCCTGCAGTTTTCAAAATATCCCAAACATCCCAATTTCGAGGCCTGAGCCATATTTTGTAGCTAAATTCTGGCTCTCTGCACGTATTCGCAGTTTGAAATTACGACTTTTTATACCCAACATATGCCAAGTACTAAAAGCGGCGTTTGGTCACATCTGTCCCAATCCCCCCTGCAGTTTTCAAAATATTCCAAACATCTCAATTTCAAGGCCTGAGCCATATTTTGGAGCCAAATTCTGACTCTCTGCTCGTATTCGCAGTTTGAAATTACGAATTTTTATACCCAAATTATGCCAAGTACTGAAAGCGGCGTTTGGTCACATTTGTCCCAAAGCTCCCTGCAGTTTTCAAAAAATCCCAAACATGCTAATTTCAGGTCTGTGCCATATTTTTGAGCCAAATTATGGCTCCCTGCACGTATTTGCAGTTTGAAATTACGGTTTTATATACCCAACATATGCGAAGTACTGAAAGCGACGTTTGGTCATATTTGTCCCAAACCTCCCTACAGTTTTCAAAATATCCCGAACATCCCAATTTCGAGGCCTGAGCCATATTTTCGAGCCAAATTCTGGCTCTATGCACGTATTCGCAGATTGAATTTATGAATTTATACCCAACAAATGCCTAGTCCTGAAAGTGGCAGTGAGTCACATTTTGCACAAACTCCCCTGCAGTTTTTAAAATATCCCAAACATCCCAATTTCGAGGCCTTAGCTATGTTTTGGAGCCAAATTCTGGCTCTTTGCACGTATTCGCAGTTTGAAATTGCGACTTTTTTATACCCAACATATGCCAAGTACTGAAAGCGGCGTTTGGTCACATTTGTCCCAATCCTCTCTGCAATTTTCTAAATATCCCAAACATCCTAATATCGAGGCCTGAGTCATAATATGGAGCCAACGTCTGGCTCTCTGCTCGTATTCATATTTTGATATTACGACTTTTTATACCCAACATATGCCAAGTACTGAAAGTGGCAGTAAGTCACAATTTGCGCAATCTCCCCTGCAGTTTTCAAAATATCCCAAACATCCCAATTTCGAGGCCTGAGCAATATTTTTTACCCAAATTCTTGATCTCTGCACGTATTCGCAGTTTGAAATTACGACTTTTTTATACCCAACATATGCCAATGCGTTTGGTCACATTTGTCTCAATCCCCCCTGCAGTTTCAAAATATCCCAAACATCTCAATTTCGAGGCCTGAGCCATATTTTGGAGCCAAATTCTGGCTCTCTGCACGTATTTGCAGTTTGGAATTACGACTTTTTATACCCAACATATGCCAAGTCCTGAAAGCGGCAGTGAGTCACATTTTGCACAAACTCCCCTGCAGTTTTCGAAATATTCCAAATATTTTAATTTCGAGGCCTGAGCCATATTTTGGAGCCAAATTCTGGTTCTCTGCTAGTATTCGCAGTTTGAAATTACGAGTTTTATACCCAACATCTTCCAAGTACTGAAAGCAGCAGTGAGTCACATTTTGCACAAACTCCCCTGCAGTTTTCAAAATATCCCAAATATCCTAATTTCGAGGCCTGAGCTATATTTTGTAGCCAAATTCTGGCTCTCTGCACGTATTCATATTTTGATATTACGACTTTTTTATGCCCAACATATGCCAAGTACTGAAAGAGGCGTTTGGTAACATCTGTCCCATTCCCCCCTGCAGTTTTTAAAATATCCCGAACATCCCAATATCGAGGCCTGAGTCATATTTTGGAGCCAACGTCTGGCTCTCTGCACGTATTCATATTTTGATATTACGACTTTTTATACCCAACATATGCCAAGTACTGAAAGTGGCAGTGAGTCACATTTTGCGCAAACTCCCCTGCAGTTTTCAAAATATCCCAAACATCCCAATTTCGAGGCCTGAGCTATATTTTGTAGCCAAATTCTGGCTCTCTGCACGTATTCATATTTTGATATTACGACTTTTTATACCCAACATATGCCAAGTACTGAAAGTGGCAGTGAGTCACATTTTGCGCAAACTCCCCTGCAGTTTTCAAAATATCCCAAACATCCCAATTTCGAGGCCTGAGCCATATTTTGTAGCCAAATTCTGGCTCTCTGCACGTATTCGCAGTTTGAAATTACGACTTTTTATACCCAACATATGCCAAGTACTATAAGCGGCGTTTGGTCACATTTGTCCCAAAGCTCCCTGCAGTTTTCAAAATATCCCAAAGATGCTAATTTCGAGGCCTGAACCATATTTTTGAGCCAAATTCTGGCTCTCTGCACGTATTTGCAGTTTGAAATTACGGTTTTATATACCCAACATATGCGAAGTACTGAAAGCGACGTTTGATACTAATTTGTCCTAAACCTCCCTGCAGTTTTCAAAATATCCCAAACATCCCAATTTCGAGGCCTGAGCCATATTTAGTAGCCAAATTCTGGATCTCTGCACGTATTCTCAGTTTGAAATTACGACTTATATACCCAACATCTTCCAAGTACTGAAAGCAGCAGTGAGTCACATTTTGCACAAACTCCCCTGCAGTTTTCAAAATATCCCAAATATCCCAATTTCGAGGCCTGAGCCATATTTTGGAGCCAAATTCTGGCTCTCTGCACGTATTCGCAGTTTGAAATTACGACTTTTTTATGCCCAACATATGCCAAGTACTGAAAGCGGCGTTTGGTCGCAATTGCCCAATCCTCCCCTGCTGTTTTCAAAATATTCCAAACATCCCAATTTCGAGGCCTGAGCCATATTTTGGAGCCAGATTCTGGCTCTATGCACGTATTCACAGATTGAATTTACGACTTTTTATACCCAAGATATGCCAAGTCCTGAAAGCAGCAGTGAGTCACATTTTGCACAAACTCCACCGCAGTTTTCGAAATATTCCAAATATCCCAATTTCGAGGCCTGAGCCATATTTTGGAGCAAAATTCTGGCTCACTGCACATATTCGCAGTTTGAAATTACGACTTTTTATACCCAACATATGCCAAGTACTGAGGGCAGCAGTGAGTCACATTTTGCACAAACTCCCCTGCAGTTTTCAAAATATCCCAAATATCCCAATTTCGAGTCCTGAGCCATATTTTGGAGCCAAATTCTGGCTCTCTGCACGTATTCGCAGTTTGAAATTACGATTATTTATACCCAACATATGCCAATGCGTTTGAACACATTTGTCTCCTTCCCCCCTGCAGTTTTCAAAATATCCCAAACATCCCAATTTCGAGGCCTGAGCCATATTTTGTAGCCAAATTCTCGCTCTCTGCACGTATTCGCAGTTTGAAATTGCGACTTTTTTATACCCAACATATGCCAAGTATTGAAAGCGGCGTTTGGTCACATTTGTCCCAATCCTTCCTGCAATTTTCTAAATATCCCAAACATCCCAATATCGAGGCCTGAGTCATAATTTGGAGCCAACGTCTGGCTCTCTGCACGTATTCATATTTTGATATTACGACTTTTTATACCCAACATATGCCAGGTACTGAAAGTGGCAGTGAGTCACAATTTGCGCAAACTCCCCTGCAGTTTTCAAAATATCCCAAATATCCCATTTTCGATGCCTGAGCCATATTTTGGAGCTAAATTCTGGCTCTCTGCACGTTTTCGCATTTTGAAATTACGACTTTTTTATACCCAACATATGCCAATGGGTTTGGTCACATTTGTCTCAATCCCCCCTGCAGTTTTCAAAATATCCCAAACATCCCAATTTCGAGGCCTGAGCCATATTTTGGAGCCAAATTCTGGCTCTCTGCACGTATTCGCAGTTTGAAATTACGGCTTTGTATACCCAACATATGCCAAGTACTGAAAGGGGCGTTTGGTCATATTTGTCCCAAACCTCCCTGCAGTTTTCAAAATATCCTAAACATCCCAATTTCGAGGCCTGAGCCATATTTTGGAGCCAAATTCTTGCTCTATGCACGTATTCGCAGATTGAATTTACGAATTTTTATACCCAAGATATGCCAGTCCTGAAAGCGGCAGTGAGTCACATTTTGCACAAACTACCCTGAAGTTTTCGAAATATTCCAAACATCCCAATTTCCAGGCCTGAGCCATATTTTGGAGCAAAATTCTGGCTCTCTGCACGTATTCGCAGTTTGAAATTACGACTTTTTATACCCAACATATGCCAAGTACTGAAAGCAGCAGAGAGTCACATTTTGCACAAACTCCCCTGCAGTTTTAAAAATATCCCAATTTCGAGGCCTGAGCCATATTTTGGAGCCAAATTATGGCTCTCTGCACGTATTCGCAGTTTGAAATTACGACTTTTTTATACCCAACATATGCCAATGCGTTTGGTCACATTTGTCTCCTTCCCCCCTGCAGTTTTCAAAATTTCCCAAACATCCCAATTTCGAGGCCTGAGCTATATTTTGTAGCCAAATTTTGGCTCTCTGCACGTATTCGCAGTTTGGAATTACGACTTTTTATACCTAACATATGCCAAGTCCTGAAAGCGGCAGTGAGTCACATTTTGCACAAACTCCCCTGCAGTTTTCGAAATATTCCAAATATCCCAATTTCGAGGCCTGAGCCATATTTTGGAGACAAATTCTGGCACTCTGCACATATTCGCAGTTTGAAATTACGAGTTTTATACCCAACATATGCCAAGTACTGAAAGCAGCAGTGAGTAACATTTTGCACAAACTCCCCTGCAGTTTTCAAAATATCCAAAATATCCCAATTTCGAGGCCTTAGCCATGTTTTGGAGCCAAATTCTGGCTCTCTGCACGTATTCGCAGTTTGAAATTGCGACTTTTTTATGCCCAACATATGCCAAGTACTGAAAGCGGCGTTTGGTAACATTTGTCCCAAACCTCCCTGCAGTTTTCAAAATATCCCAAACATCCCAATATCGAGACCCGAGTCATATTTTGGAGCTAACGTCTGGCTCTCTGCACGTATTCATATTTTGATATTACGACTTTTTATACCCAACATATGCCAAGTACTGAAAGTGGCAGTGAGTCACATTTTGCGCAAACTCCCCTGCAGTTTTCAAAATATCCCAAACATCCAAATTTCGAGGCCTCAGCCATATTTTTGAGCCAAATTCTGGCTCTCTGCAAGTATTTGCAGTTTGAAATTACGGTTTTATATACCCAACATATGCGAAGTACTGACAGCGACGTTTGGTCATATTTGTCGCAAACCTCCCTGCAGTTTTCCAAATATCCCGAACATCCCAATTTCGAGGCCTGAGCCATATTTTGGAGCCAAATTCTGGCTCTATGCACGTATTCGCAGATTGAGTTTATGACTTTTTATACCCAACATATGCCAAGTCCTGAAAGTGGCAGTGAGTCACATTTTGCACAAACTCCCCTGCAGTTTTCGAAATATCCCAAATATCCCAATTTCGAGGCCTGAGCCATATTTTGGAGCCAAATTCTGGCTCTCTACTCGAATTCGCAGTTTGAAATTACGACTTTTTATACCCAATATATGCCTAGTACTGAAAGCAGCAGTGAGTCACATTTTGCACAAACTCCCCTGCAGCTTTTAAAATATCCCAAAAATCCCAATTTCGAGGCCTGAGCCATATTTTGGAGCCAAATTCTGGCTCTATGCACGTATTCGCAGATTGAATTTATGACTTTATATAGCCAATATATATGCCTAGTACTGAAAGCAGCAGTGAGTCACATTTTGCACAAACTCCCCTGCTGTTTTTAAAATATCCCAAACATCCCAATTTCGAGACCTGAGCCATATTTTGGAGCCAGATTCTGGCTCTATGCACGTATTCACAGATTGAATTTACGACTTTTTATACCCAAGATATGCCAAGTCCTGAAAGCAGCAGTGAGTCACATTTTGAACAAACTCCACCGCAGTTTTCGAAATATTCCAAATATCCCAATTTCGAGGCCTGAGCCATATTTTGGAGCTAAATTCTGGCTCACTGCACATATTCGCAGTTTGAAATTACGACTTTTTATACCCAACATATGCCAAGTACTGAGGGCAGCAGTGAGTCACATTTTGCACAAACTCCCCTGCAGTTTTCAAAATATCCCAAATATCCCAATTTCGAGACCTGAGCCATATTTTGGAGACAAATTCTGGCTCTCTGCACGTATTCGCAGTTTGAAATTACGACTTTTTTATACCCAACATATGCCAATGCCTTTGAACACATTTGTCTCCTTCCCCCCTGCAGTTTTCAAAATATCCCAAACATCCCAATTTCGAGGCCTGAGCCATATTTTGTAGCCAAATTCTCGCTCTCTGCACGTATTCGCAGTTTGAAATTGCGACTTTTTTATACCCAACATATGCCAAGTATTGAAAGCGGCGTTTGGTCACATTTGTCCCAATCCTTCCTGCAGTTTTCAAAATATCCCAAACATCCCAATATCAAGGCCTCAGTCATATTTTGGAGCCAACGTCTGGCTCTCTGCACGTATTCATATTTTGATATTACGACTTTTTATACCCAACATATGACAAGTACTGAAAGTGGCAGTGAGTCACATTTTGCGCAAACTCCCCTGCAGTTTTTAAAATATCCCAAACATCCCAATTTCGAGGCCTGAGCCATATTTTGGAGGCAAATTTTGGCTCTATGCACGTTTTCGCGGTTTGAAATTACGACCTTTTATACCCAACATATGCCAAGTCCTGAAAGCGGCAGTGAGTCACATTTTGCACAAACTCCCCTGCAGTTTTCAAAATATCCCAAATATCCCAATTTCGAGGCCTGAGCAATATTTCGGGGCCAATTTCTGGCTCTATGCACGTATTCGCAGATTGAATTTATTACTTTTTATACCCAACATGTGCCAAGTCCTGAAAGTAGCAGTGAGTCACATTTTGCACAAACTCCCCTGCAGTTTTCGAAATATCCCAAATATCCCAATTTCGAGGCCTGAACCATATTTTGGAGGCAAATTCTGGCTCTCTACACGTATTCGCAGTTTGAAATTACGACTTTTTATACCCAATATATGCCTAGTACTGAAAGCAGCAGTGAGTCACATTTTGCACAAACTCCCCTGCAGTTTTTAAAATATCCCAAATATCCCAATTTCGAGGCCTTAGCAATGTTTTGGAGCCAAATTTTGGCTCTTTGCACGTTCTCGCAGTTTGAAATTGCGACTTTTTTATACCCAACATATGCCAAGTACTGAAAGCGGCGTTTAGTCACATTTGTCCCAATCCTCCCTGCAATTTTCTATATATCCCAAACATCCCAATATCGAGGCCTGAGTCATAATTTGGAGCCAACGTCTGGCTCTCTGCACGTATTCATATTTTGATATTAGGACTTTTTATACCCAACATATGCCAAGTACTGAAAGTGACAGTGAGTCACAATTTGCGCAAACTCCCCTGCAGTTTTCAAAATATCCCAAACATCCTAATTTCGAGGCCTGAGCCATATTTTGTAGCCAAATTCTGGATCACTACACGTATTCGAAGTTTGAAATTACGACTTTTATACCCACCATATGCCAATGCGTTTGGTCACATTTGTCTCAATCCCCCCTGCAGTTTTCAAAATATCCCAAACATCCCAATTTCGAGGCCTGAACCATATTTTGGAGCCAAATTCTGGCTCTCTGCACGTATTCGCAGTTTGAAATTACGGCTTTGTATACCCAACATATGCCAAGTCCTGAAAGCGGTAGAGTCACATTTTGCACAAACTCCCCTGCTGTTTTCAAAATATCCCAAACATCCAAATTTCGAGACCTGAGCCATATTTTGGAGCCAAATTCTGGCTCTCTGTACGTATTCGCAGTTTGAAATTGCGACATTTTTTATACCCAACATATGCCAATGCGTTTCGTCACATTTGTCTCCTTCCCCCCTGCAGTTTTCAAAATATCCCAAACATCCCAATTTCGAGGCCTGAGCCATATTTTGTAGCCAAATTCTCGCTCTCTGCACGTATTCGCAGTTCGAAATTGCGACATTTTTTATACCCAACATATGCCAAGTACTGAAAGCGGCTTTTGGTCACAATTGTCCCAATCCTCCCTGCAATTTTCTAAATATCCCAAACATCCCAATATCGAGGCCTAAGTCATAATTTGGAGCCAACGTCTGGCTCTCTGCACGTATTCATATTTTTATATTACGACTTTTTATACCCAACATATGCCAAGTACTGAAAGAAGCAGTGAGTCACATTTTGCACAAACTCCCCTGCAGTTTTCAAAATATCCTAAAAATCCCAATTTCGAGGCCTGAGCCATATTTTGGAGCCAAATTCTGGCTCTCTGCACGTATTCGCATTTTGAAATTACGACTTTTTTATACCCAACATATGCCAATGCGTTTAGTCACATTTGTCTCAATCCCCCCTGCAGTTTTCAAAATATCCCAAACATCCCAATTTCGAGGCCTGAGCCATATTTTGGAGCCAAATTCTGGCTCTCTGCACGTATTCGCAGTTTGAAATTACGGCTTTTTTATACCCAACATATGCCAATGCGTTTGGTCACATTTGTCTATATCCCCCCGACAGTTTTCAAAATATCCCAAACATCCCAATTTCGAGGCCTGAGCCATATTTTGGAGCCAAATTCTGGCTCTCTGCACGTATTTGCAGTTTGAAATTACGGTTTTATATACCCAACATATGCGAAGTACTGACAGCGACGTTTGGTCATATTTGTCGCAAACCTCCCTGCAGTTTTCCAAATATCCCGAACATCCCAATTTCGAGGCCTGAGCCATATTTTGGAGCCAAATTCTGGCTCTATGCACGTATTCGCAGATTGAGTTTATGACTTTTTATACCCAACATATGCCAAGTCCTGAAAGTGGCAGTGAGTCACATTTTGCACAAACTCCCCTGCAGTTTTCGAAATATCCCAAATATCCCAATTTCGAGGCCTGAGCCATATTTTGGAGCCAAATTCTGGCTCTCTACTCGTATTCGCAGTTTGAAATTACGACTTTTTATACCCAATATATGCCTAGTACTGAAAGCAGCAGTGAGTCACATTTTGCACAAACTCCCCTGCAGCTTTTAAAATATCCCAAACATCCCAATTTCGAGGCCTGAGCCATATTTTGGAGCCAAATTCTGGCTCTCTGCACGTATTCGCATTTTGAAATTACGACTTTTTTATACCCAACATATGCCAATGCGTTTAGTCACATTTGTCTCAATCCCCCCTGCAGTTTTCAAAATATCCCAAACATCCCAATTTCGAGGCCTGAGCCATATTTTGGAGCCAAATTCTGGCTCTCTGCACGTATTCGCAGTTTGAAATTACGGCTTTTTTATACCCAACATATGCCAATGCGTTTGGTCACATTTGTCTATATCCCCCCGGCAGTTTTCAAAATATCCCAAACATCCCAATTTCGAGGCCTGAGCCATATTTTGGAGCCAAATTCTGGCTCTCTGCACGTATTTGCAGTTTGAAATTACGGTTTTATATACCCAACATATGCGAAGTACTGACAGCGACGTTTGGTCATATTTGTCGCAAACCTCCCTGCAGTTTTCCAAATATCCCGAACATCCCAATTTCGAGGCCTGAGCCATATTTTGGAGCCAAATTCTGGCTCTATGCACGTATTCGCAGATTGAGTTTATGACTTTTTATACCCAACATATGCCAAGTCCTGAAAGTGGCAGTGAGTCACATTTTGCACAAACTCCCCTGCAGCTTTTAAAATATCCCAAAAATCCCAATTTCGAGGCCTGAGCCATATTTTGGAGCCAAATTCTGGCTCTATGCACGTATTCGCAGATTGAATTTATGACTTTATATAGCCAATATATATGCCTAGTACTGAAAGCAGCAGTGAGTCACATTTTGCACAAACTCCCCTGCTGTTTTTAAAATATCCCAAACATCCCAATTTCGAGACCTGAGCCATATTTTGGAGCCAGATTCTGGCTCTATGCACGTATTCACAGATTGAATTTACGACTTTTTATACCCAAGATATGCCAAGTCCTGAAAGCAGCAGTGAGTCACATTTTGAACAAACTCCACCGCAGTTTTCGAAATATTCCAAATATCCCAATTTCGAGGCCTGAGCCATATTTTGGAGCTAAATTCTGGCTCACTGCACATATTCGCAGTTTGAAATTACGACTTTTTATACCCAACATATGCCAAGTACTGAGGGCAGCAGTGAGTCACATTTTGCACAAACTCCCCTGCAGTTTTCAAAATATCCCAAATATCCCAATTTCGAGACCTGAGCCATATTTTGGAGACAAATTCTGGCTCTCTGCACGTATTCGCAGATTGAATTTATGACTTTTTATACCCAACATACGCCAAGTCCTGAAAGTGGCAGAGAGTCACATTTTGCACAAACTCCCCTGCAGTTTTCGAAATATCCCAAATATCCCAATTTCGAGGCCTGAGCCATATTTTGGAGCCAAATTCTGGCTCTCTTCACGTATTCGCAGTTTGAAATTACGACTTTTTATACCTAACATATGCCAATGCGTTTGGTCACATTTGTCTCAATCCCTCCTGCAGTTTTCAAAATATCCCAAACATCCCAATTTCGAGTCCTGAGCCATATTTTGGAGCCAAATTCTGGCTCTCTGCATGTATTCGCAGTTTGAAATTACGGCTTTGTATACCCAACATATGCCAAGTACTAAAAGCGGCGTTTGGTCAAATTTGTCCCAAACCTCCCTGCAGTTTTCAAAATATCCTAAACATCCCAATATCAAGGCCTGAGCCATATTTTGGAGACAAATTCTTGCTCTATGCACGTATTCGCAGATTGAATTTACGACTTTTTATACCCAATATATGCCTAGTACTGAAAGCAGCAGTGAGTCACATTTTGCACAAACTCCCCTGCAGTTTTCGAAATATTCCAAATATCCCAATTTCGAGGCCTGAGCCATATTTTGGAGCAAAACTCTGGCTCTCAGCAAATATTCGCAGTTTGAAATTACGACTTTTTATACCCAACATATGCCAAGTACTGAAGGCAGCAGTGAGTCACATTTTGCACAAACTCCCCTGCAGTTTTCAAAATATCCCAAATATCCCATTTTCGAGACCTGAGCCCTATTTTGGAGCTAAATTCTGGCTCTCTGCACGTATTCGCAGTTTGAAATTACGAGTTTTTTATACCCAACATATGCCAATGCGTTTGGTCACATTTGTCTTCTTCCCCCCTGCAGTTTTCAAAATATCCCAAACATCCCAATTTCGAGGCCTGAGCCATATTTTGGAGGCAAATTTTGGCTCTATGCACGTTTTCGCGGTTTGAAATTACGATATTTCATACCCAACATAAGCCAAGTACTGAAAGTAGCAGTGAGTCACATTTTGCACAAACTCCCCTGCAGTTTTCAAAATATCCCAAATATCCCAATTTCGAGGCCTTTGCCATATTTTGGAGCCAAAATCTGGCTCTCTGCACGTATTCGCATTTTGAAATTGCGAATTTTTATGCCCAACATATGCCAAGTACTGAAAGCGGCGTTTGGTAACATTTGTCCCAAACCTCCCTGCAGTTTTCTAAATATCCCAAACATCCCAATATCAAGGCCTCAGTCATATTTTGGAGCCAACGTCTGGCTCTCTGCACGTATTCATATTTTGATATTGCGACTTTTTATACCCAACATATGCCAAGTACTGAAAGTGGCAGTGAGTCACATTTTGCGCAAACTCCCCTGCAGTTTTTAAAATATCCCAAACATCCCAATTTCGAGGCCTGAGCCATATTTTGGAGGCAAATTTTGGCTCTATGCACGTTTTCGCGGTTTGAAATTACGATATTTTATACCCAACATATGCCAAGTCCTGAAAGCGGCAGTGAGTCACATTTTGTTGCACAAACTCCCCTGCAGTTTTCAAAATATCCCAAATATCCCAATTTCGAGGCCTGAGCAATATTTCGGGGCCAATTTCTGGCTCTATGCACGTATTCGCAGATTGAATTTATTACTTTTTATACCCAACATGTGCCAAATCCTGAAAGTAGCAGTGAGTCACATTTTGCACAAACTCCCCTGCAGTTTTCGAAATATCCCAAATATCCCATTTTCGAGGCCTGAACCATATTTTGGAGGCAAATTCTGGCTCTCTACACGTATTCGCAGTTTGAAATTACGACTTTTTATACCCAATATATGTCTAGTACTGAAAGCAGCAGTGAGTCACATTTTGCACAAACTCCCCTGCAGTTTTTAAAATATCCCAAATATCCCAATTTCGAGGCCTTAGCAATGTTTTGGAGCCAAATTTTGGCTCTTTGCACGTTCTCGCAGTTTGAAATGGCGACTTTTTTATACCCAACATATGCCAAGTACTGAAAGCGGCGTTTAGTCACATTTGTCCCAATCCTCCCTGCAATTTTCTATATATCCCAAACATCCCAATATCGAGGCCCGAGTCATAATTTGGAGCCAACGTCTGGGTCTCTGCACGTATTCATATTTTGATATTAGGACTTTTTATACCCAACATATGCCAAGTACTGAAAGTGACAGTGAGTCACAATTTGCGCAAACTCCCCTGCAGTTTTCAAAATATCCCAAACATCCTAATTTCGAGGCCTGAGCCATATTTTGGAGCCAAATTCTGGCTCTCTGCACGTATTCGCATTTTGAAATTACGACTTTTTTATACCCAACATATGCCAATGCGTTTGGTCACATTTGTCTCAATCCCCCCTGCAGTTTTCAAAATATCCCAAACATCCCAATTTCGAGGCCTGAGCCATATTTTGGAGCCAAATTCTGGCTCTCTGCACGTAATCGCAGTTTGAAATTACGGCTTTTTTATACCCAACATATGCCAATGCGTTTGGTCACATTTGTCTATATCCCCCCGGCAGTTTTCAAAATATCCCAAACATCCCAATTTCGAGGCCTGAGCCATATTTTGGAGCCAAATTCTGGCTCTCTGCACGTATTTGCAGTTTGAAATTACGGTTTTATATACCCAACATATGCGAAGTACTGACAGCGACGTTTGGTCATATTTGTCGCAAACCTCCCTGCAGTTTTCCAAATATCCCGAACATCCCAATTTCGAGGCCTGAGCCATATTTTGGAGCCAAATTCTGGCTCTCTACTCGTATTCGCAGTTTGAAATTACGACTTTTTACACCCAACATATGCCTAGTACTGAAAGCAGCAGTGAGTCACATTTTGCAGAAACTCCCCTGCAGTTTTTGATATATCCCAAATATCCCAATTTCAAGGCCTTAGCAATGTTTTGGAGCCAAATTCTGGCACTTTGCACGTATTCGCAGTTTGAAATTGCGACTTTTTTATACCCAACATATGCCAAGTACTGAAAGCGGCTTTTGGTCACAATTGTCCCAATCCTCCCTGCAATTTTCTAAATATCCCAAACATCCCAATATCGAGGCCTAAGTCATAATTTGGAGCCAACGTCTGGCTCTCTGCACGTATTCATATTTTTATATTACGACTTTTTATACCCAACATATGCCAAGTACTGAAAGAAGCAGTGAGTCACATTTTGCACAAACTCCCCTGCAGTTTTCAAAATATCCTAAAAATCCCAATTTCGAGGCCTGAGCCATATTTTGGAGCCAAATTCTGGCTCTCTGCACGTATTCGCATTTTGAAATTACGACTTTTTTATACCCAACATATGCCAATGCGTTTAGTCACATTTGTCTCAATCCCCCCTGCAGTTTTCAAAATATCCCAAACATCCCAATTTCGAGGCCTGAGCCATATTTTGGAGCCAAATTCTGGCTCTCTGCACGTATTCGCAGTTTGAAATTACGGCTTTTTTATACCCAACATATGCCAATGCGTTTGGTCACATTTGTCTATATCCCCCCGACAGTTTTCAAAATATCCCAAACATCCCAATTTCGAGGCCTGAGCCATATTTTGGAGCCAAATTCTGGCTCTCTGCACGTATTTGCAGTTTGAAATTACGGTTTTATATACCCAACATATGCGAAGTACTGACAGCGACGTTTGGTCATATTTGTCGCAAACCTCCCTGCAGTTTTCCAAATATCCCGAACATCCCAATTTCGAGGCCTGAGCCATATTTTGGAGCCAAATTCTGGCTCTATGCACGTATTCGCAGATTGAGTTTATGACTTTTTATACCCAACATATGCCAAGTCCTGAAAGTGGCAGTGAGTCACATTTTGCACAAACTCCCCTGCAGTTTTCGAAATATCCCAAATATCCCAATTTCGAGGCCTGAGCCATATTTTGGAGCCAAATTCTGGCTCTCTACTCGTATTCGCAGTTTGAAATTACGACTTTTTATACCCAATATATGCCTAGTACTGAAAGCAGCAGTGAGTCACATTTTGCACAAACTCCCCTGCAGCTTTTAAAATATCCCAAACATCCCAATTTCGAGGCCTGAGCCATATTTTGGAGCCAAATTCTGGCTCTCTGCACGTATTCGCATTTTGAAATTACGACTTTTTTATACCCAACATATGCCAATGCGTTTAGTCACATTTGTCTCAATCCCCCCTGCAGTTTTCAAAATATCCCAAACATCCCAATTTCGAGGCCTGAGCCATATTTTGGAGCCAAATTCTGGCTCTCTGCACGTATTCGCAGTTTGAAATTACGGCTTTTTTATACCCAACATATGCCAATGCGTTTGGTCACATTTGTCTATATCCCCCCGGCAGTTTTCAAAATATCCCAAACATCCCAATTTCGAGGCCTGAGCCATATTTTGGAGCCAAATTCTGGCTCTCTGCACGTATTTGCAGTTTGAAATTACGGTTTTATATACCCAACATATGCGAAGTACTGACAGCGACGTTTGGTCATATTTGTCGCAAACCTCCCTGCAGTTTTCCAAATATCCCGAACATCCCAATTTCGAGGCCTGAGCCATATTTTGGAGCCAAATTCTGGCTCTATGCACGTATTCGCAGATTGAGTTTATGACTTTTTATACCCAACATATGCCAAGTCCTGAAAGTGGCAGTGAGTCACATTTTGCACAAACTCCCCTGCAGCTTTTAAAATATCCCAAAAATCCCAATTTCGAGGCCTGAGCCATATTTTGGAGCCAAATTCTGGCTCTATGCACGTATTCGCAGATTGAATTTATGACTTTATATAGCCAATATATATGCCTAGTACTGAAAGCAGCAGTGAGTCACATTTTGCACAAACTCCCCTGCTGTTTTTAAAATATCCCAAACATCCCAATTTCGAGACCTGAGCCATATTTTGGAGCCAGATTCTGGCTCTATGCACGTATTCACAGATTGAATTTACGACTTTTTATACCCAAGATATGCCAAGTCCTGAAAGCAGCAGTGAGTCACATTTTGAACAAACTCCACCGCAGTTTTCGAAATATTCCAAATATCCCAATTTCGAGGCCTGAGCCATATTTTGGAGCTAAATTCTGGCTCACTGCACATATTCGCAGTTTGAAATTACGACTTTTTATACCCAACATATGCCAAGTACTGAGGGCAGCAGTGAGTCACATTTTGCACAAACTCCCCTGCAGTTTTCAAAATATCCCAAATATCCCAATTTCGAGACCTGAGCCATATTTTGGAGACAAATTCTGGCTCTCTGCACGTATTCGCAGATTGAATTTATGACTTTTTATACCCAACATACGCCAAGTCCTGAAAGTGGCAGAGAGTCACATTTTGCACAAACTCCCCTGCAGTTTTCGAAATATCCCAAATATCCCAATTTCGAGGCCTGAGCCATATTTTGGAGCCAAATTCTGGCTCTCTTCACGTATTCGCAGTTTGAAATTACGACTTTTTATACCTAACATATGCCAATGCGTTTGGTCACATTTGTCTCAATCCCTCCTGCAGTTTTCAAAATATCCCAAACATCCCAATTTCGAGTCCTGAGCCATATTTTGGAGCCAAATTCTGGCTCTCTGCATGTATTCGCAGTTTGAAATTACGGCTTTGTATACCCAACATATGCCAAGTACTAAAAGCGGCGTTTGGTCAAATTTGTCCCAAACCTCCCTGCAGTTTTCAAAATATCCTAAACATCCCAATATCAAGGCCTGAGCCATATTTTGGAGACAAATTCTTGCTCTATGCACGTATTCGCAGATTGAATTTACGACTTTTTATACCCAATATATGCCTAGTACTGAAAGCAGCAGTGAGTCACATTTTGCACAAACTCCCCTGCAGTTTTCGAAATATTCCAAATATCCCAATTTCGAGGCCTGAGCCATATTTTGGAGCAAAACTCTGGCTCTCAGCAAATATTCGCAGTTTGAAATTACGACTTTTTATACCCAACATATGCCAAGTACTGAAGGCAGCAGTGAGTCACATTTTGCACAAACTCCCCTGCAGTTTTCAAAATATCCCAAATATCCCATTTTCGAGACCTGAGCCCTATTTTGGAGCTAAATTCTGGCTCTCTGCACGTATTCGCAGTTTGAAATTACGAGTTTTTTATACCCAACATATGCCAATGCGTTTGGTCACATTTGTCTTCTTCCCCCCTGCAGTTTTCAAAATATCCCAAACATCCCAATTTCGAGGCCTGAGCCATATTTTGGAGGCAAATTTTGGCTCTATGCACGTTTTCGCGGTTTGAAATTACGATATTTCATACCCAACATAAGCCAAGTACTGAAAGCAGCAGTGAGTCACATTTTGCACAAACTCCCCTGCAGTTTTCAAAATATCCCAAATATCCCAATTTCGAGGCCTTTGCCATATTTTGGAGCCAAAATCTGGCTCTCTGCACGTATTCGCATTTTGAAATTGCGAATTTTTATGCCCAACATATGCCAAGTACTGAAAGCGGCGTTTGGTAACATTTGTCCCAAACCTCCCTGCAGTTTTCTAAATATCCCAAACATCCCAATATCAAGGCCTCAGTCATATTTTGGAGCCAACGTCTGGCTCTCTGCACGTATTCATATTTTGATATTGCGACTTTTTATACCCAACATATGCCAAGTACTGAAAGTGGCAGTGAGTCACATTTTGCGCAAACTCCCCTGCAGTTTTTAAAATATCCCAAACATCCCAATTTCGAGGCCTGAGCCATATTTTGGAGGCAAATTTTGGCTCTATGCACGTTTTCGCGGTTTGAAATTACGATATTTTATACCCAACATATGCCAAGTCCTGAAAGCGGCAGTGAGTCACATTTTGTTGCACAAACTCCCCTGCAGTTTTCAAAATATCCCAAATATCCCAATTTCGAGGCCTGAGCAATATTTCGGGGCCAATTTCTGGCTCTATGCACGTATTCGCAGATTGAATTTATTACTTTTTATACCCAACATGTGCCAAATCCTGAAAGTAGCAGTGAGTCACATTTTGCACAAACTCCCCTGCAGTTTTCGAAATATCCCAAATATCCCATTTTCGAGGCCTGAACCATATTTTGGAGGCAAATTCTGGCTCTCTACACGTATTCGCAGTTTGAAATTACGACTTTTTATACCCAATATATGTCTAGTACTGAAAGCAGCAGTGAGTCACATTTTGCACAAACTCCCCTGCAGTTTTTAAAATATCCCAAATATCCCAATTTCGAGGCCTTAGCAATGTTTTGGAGCCAAATTTTGGCTCTTTGCACGTTCTCGCAGTTTGAAATGGCGACTTTTTTATACCCAACATATGCCAAGTACTGAAAGCGGCGTTTAGTCACATTTGTCCCAATCCTCCCTGCAATTTTCTATATATCCCAAACATCCCAATATCGAGGTCCGAGTCATAATTTGGAGCCAACGTCTGGGTCTCTGCACGTATTCATATTTTGATATTAGGACTTTTTATACCCAACATATGCCAAGTACTGAAAGTGACAGTGAGTCACAATTTGCGCAAACTCCCCTGCAGTTTTCAAAATATCCCAAACATCCTAATTTCGAGGCCTGAGCCATATTTTGGAGCCAAATTCTGGCTCTCTGCACGTATTCGCATTTTGAAATTACGACTTTTTTATACCCAACATATGCCAATGCGTTTGGTCACATTTGTCTCAATCCCCCCTGCAGTTTTCAAAATATCCCAAACATCCCAATTTCGAGGCCTGAGCCATATTTTGGAGCCAAATTCTGGCTCTCTGCACGTAATCGCAGTTTGAAATTACGGCTTTTTTATACCCAACATATGCCAATGCGTTTGGTCACATTTGTCTATATCCCCCCGGCAGTTTTCAAAATATCCCAAACATCCCAATTTCGAGGCCTGAGCCATATTTTGGAGCCAAATTCTGGCTCTCTGCACGTATTTGCAGTTTGAAATTACGGTTTTATATACCCAACATATGCGAAGTACTGACAGCGACGTTTGGTCATATTTGTCGCAAACCTCCCTGCAGTTTTCCAAATATCCCGAACATCCCAATTTCGAGGCCTGAGCCATATTTTGGAGCCAAATTCTGGCTCTCTACTCGTATTCGCAGTTTGAAATTACGACTTTTTACACCCAACATATGCCTAGTACTGAAAGCAGCAGTGAGTCACATTTTGCAGAAACTCCCCTGCAGTTTTTGATATATCCCAAATATCCCAATTTCAAGGCCTTAGCAATGTTTTGGAGCCAAATTCTGGCACTTTGCACGTATTCGCAGTTTGAAATTGCGACTTTTTTATACCCAACATATGCCAAGTACTGAAAGCGGCGTTTAGTCACATTTGTCCCAATCCTCCCTGCAATTTTCCAAATATCCCAAACATCCCAATATCGAGGCCTGAGTCATAATTTGGAGCCAACGTCTGGCTCTCTGCACGTATTCATATTTTGATATTACGATTTTTTATACCCAACATATGCCAAGTACTGAAAGTGGCAGTGCGTCACAATTTGCGCAAACTCCCCTGCAGTTTTCAAAATATCCCAAACATCCCAATTTCGAGGCCTGAGCCATATTTTGTAGCCAAATTCTGGATCTCTGCACGTATTCGCAGTTTGAAATTACGACTTTTATACCCAACATATGCCAATGCGTTTGGTCACATTTGTCTCAATCCCCCCTGCAGTTTTCAAAATATCCCAAACATCCCAATTTCGAGGCCTGAACCATATTTTGGAGCCAAATTCTGGCTCTGCACGTATTCGCAGTTTGAAATTACGGCTTTGTATACCCAACATATGCCAAGACCTGAAAGCGGCGTTAGGTCATATTTGTCCCAAACCTCCCTGCAGTTTTCAAAATATCCTAAACATCCCAATTTCGAGGCCTGAGCCATATTTTGGAGCCAAATTCTTGGTCTATGCACGTATTCGCAGATTGAATTTACGACTTTTTATACCCAAGATATGCCAAGACCTGAGAGCGGCAGTGAGTCACATTTTGCACAAACTCCCCTGCAGTTTTCAAAATATCCCAAACATCCCAATTTCGAGGCCTGAGCCATATATTGTAGCCAAATTCTGGCTCTCTGCACGTATTTGCAGTTTGAAATTACGACTTTTTATACCCAACATATGCCAAGTACTAAAAGCGGCGTTTGGTCACATCTGTCCCAATCCCCCCTGCAGTTTTCAAAATATTCCAAACATCTCAATTTCAAGGCCTGAGCCATATTTTGGAGCTAAATTCTGGCTCTCTGCACGTATTCGCAGTTTGAAATTACGAATTTTATACCCAACTTATGCCAAGTACTGAAAGCGGCGTTTGGTCACATTTGTCCCAAAGCTCCCTGCAGTTTTCAAAATATTCCAAACATGCTAATTTCCAGGCCTGAGCCATATTTTTGAGCCAAATTCTGGCTCTCTGCACGTATTTGCAGTTTGAAATTACGGTTTTATATACCCAACAAATGCTTAGTACTGAAAGCGACGTTTGGTCATATTTGTCACAAACCTCCCTGCAGTTTTCAAAATATCCCAAACATCCCAATATCGAGGGCTGAGCCATATTTTGGAGCCAACGTCTGGCTCTCTGCACGTATTCATATTTTGATATTACGACTTTTTATACCCAACATATGCCAAGTACTGAAAGTGGCAGTGAGTCACGTTTTGCGCAAATTCCCCTGCAGTTTTCAAAATATCCCAAAAATCCCAATTTCGAGGCCTGAGCCATATTTTGGAGGCAAATTTTGGCTCTATGCACGTTTTCGCGGTTTGAAATTACGATATTTTATACCCAACATATGCCAAGTCTTGAAAGCGGCAGTTAGTCACATTTCGCACAAACTCCCCTGCAGTTTTCGAAATATCCCAAATATACCAATTTCGAGGCCTGTGCCAAATTTTGGAGCCAAATTCTGGCTCTCTGCACGTATTCGCAGTTTGAAATTACGACTTTTTATACCCAACATATGCCAAGTACTGAAAGCAGCAGTGAGTCACATTTTGCACAAACTCCCCTGCAGTTTCAAAATATCCCAAATATCCCAATTTCGAGGCCTGACCAATATTTTGGAGCCAAATTCTGGCTCTATGCATGTATTCGCAGATTGAATTTATGACTTTTTATACCCAACATATGCCAAGTCCTGAAAGTAGCAGTGAGTCACATTTTGAACAAACTCCCCTGCAGTTTTCAAAATATCCCAATATCCCAATTTCTAGGCCTGAACCATATTTTGGAGCCAAATTCTGGCTCTCTACACGTATTCGCAGTTTGAAATTACGACTTTTTATACCCAACATATGCCTAGTAAATAGCAGTAAATAGGTACCTGGGAGTTAGTCAGCTGTCACGGGCTGCTTCCTGGGGGTGGAGGCCTGGTCGAGGACCGGGCCGCGGGGACACTAAAGCCCCGAAATCATCTCAAGATAACCTCAAGATAGTACTGAAAGCAGCAGTGAGTCACATTTTGCACAAACTCCCCTGCAGCTTTTAAAATATCCCAAACATCCCAATTTCGAGGCCTGAGCCATATTTTGGAGCCAAATTCTGGCTCTATGCACGTATTCGCAGATTGAATTTATGACTTTATATAGCCAATATATATGCCTAGTACTGAAAGCAGCAGTGAGTCACATTTTGCACAAACTCCCCTGCTATTTTTAAAATATCCCAAACATCCCAATTTCGAGACCTGAGCCATATTTTGGAGCCAAATTCTGGCTCTATGCACGTATTCGCAGATTGAATTTATGACTTTTTATACCCAACATATGCCAAGTCCTGAAAGTGGCAGAGAGTCACATTTTGCACAAACTCCCCTGCAGTTTTCGAAATATCCCAAATATCCCAATTTCGAGGCCTGAGCCATATTTTGGAGCCAAATTCTGGCTCTCTACACGTATTCGCAGTTTGAAATTACGACTTTTTATACCTAACATATGCCAATGCGTTTGGTCACATTTGTCTCAATCCCTCCTGCAGTTTTCAAAATATCCCAAACATCCCAATTTCGAGTCCTGAGCCATATTTTGGAGCCAAATTCTGGCTCTCTGCATGTATTCGCAGTTTGAAATTACGACTTTTTATACCCAACATATGCCAAGTACTAAAAGCGGCGTTTGGTCACATCTGTCCCAATCCCCCCTGCAGTTTTCAAAATATTCCAAACATCTCAATTTCAAGGCCTGAGCCATATTTTGGAGCTAAATTCTGGCTCTCTGCACGTATTCGCAGTTTGAAATTACGAATTTTATACCCAACTTATGCCAAGTACTGAAAGCGGCGTTTGGTCACATTTGTCCCAAAGCTCCCTGCAGTTTTCAAAATATTCCAAACATGCTAATTTCCAGGCCTGAGCCATATTTTTGAGCCAAATTCTGGCTCTCTGCACGTATTTGCAGTTTGAAATTACGGTTTTATATACCCAACAAATGCTTAGTACTGAAAGCGACGTTTGGTCATATTTGTCACAAACCTCCCTGCAGTTTTCAAAATATCCCAAACATCCCAATATCGAGGGCTGAGCCATATTTTGGAGCCAACGTCTGGCTCTCTGCACGTATTCATATTTTGATATTACGACTTTTTATACCCAACATATGCCAAGTACTGAAAGTGGCAGTGAGTCACGTTTTGCGCAAATTCCCCTGCAGTTTTCAAAATATCCCAAAAATCCCAATTTCGAGGCCTGAGCCATATTTTGGAGGCAAATTTTGGCTCTATGCACGTTTTCGCGGTTTGAAATTACGATATTTTATACCCAACATATGCCAAGTCTTGAAAGCGGCAGTTAGTCACATTTCGCACAAACTCCCCTGCAGTTTTCGAAATATCCCAAATATACCAATTTCGAGGCCTGTGCCAAATTTTGGAGCCAAATTCTGGCTCTCTGCACGTATTCGCAGTTTGAAATTACGACTTTTTATACCCAACATATGCCAAGTACTGAAAGCAGCAGTGAGTCACATTTTGCACAAACTCCCCTGCAGTTTCAAAATATCCCAAATATCCCAATTTCGAGGCCTGACCAATATTTTGGAGCCAAATTCTGGCTCTATGCATGTATTCGCAGATTGAATTTATGACTTTTTATACCCAACATATGCCAAGTCCTGAAAGTAGCAGTGAGTCACATTTTGCACAAACTCCCCTGCAGTTTTCAAAATATCCCAATATCCCAATTTCTAGGCCTGAACCATATTTTGGAGCCAAATTCTGGCTCTCTACACGTATTCGCAGTTTGAAATTACGACTTTTTATACCCAACATATGCCTAGTACTGAAAGCAGCAGTGAGTCACATTTTGCAGAAACTCCCCTGCAGTTTTTGATATATCCCAAATATCCCAATTTCAAGGCCTTAGCAATGTTTTGGAGCCAAATTCTGGCACTTTGCACGTATTCGCAGTTTGAAATTGCGACTTTTTTATACCCAACATATGCCAAGTACTGAAAGCGGCGTTTAGTCACATTTGTCCCAATCCTCCCTGCAATTTTCCAAATATCCCAAACATCCCAATATCGAGGCCTGAGTCATAATTTGGAGCCAACGTCTGGCTCTCTGCACGTATTCATATTTTGATATTACGATTTTTTATTCCCAACATATGCCAAGTACTGAAAGTGGCAGTGCGTCACAATTTGCGCAAACTCCCCTGCAGTTTTCAAAATATCCCAAACATCCCAATTTCGAGGCCTGAGCCATATTTTGTAGCCAAATTCTGGATCTCTGCACGTATTCGCAGTTTGAAATTACGACTTTTATACCCAACATATGCCAATGCGTTTGGTCACATTTGTCTCAATCCCCCCTGCAGTTTTCAAAATATCCCAAACATCCCAATTTCGAGGCCTGAACCATATTTTGGAGCCAAATTCTGGCTCTCTGCACGTATTCGCAGTTTGAAATTACGGCTTTGTATACCCAACATATGCCAAGTACTGAAAGCGGCGTTAGGTCATATTTGTCCCAAACCTCCCTGCAGTTTTCAAAATATCCTAAACATCCCAATTTCGAGGCCTGAGCCATATTTTGGAGCCAAATTCTTGGTCTATGCACGTATTCGCAGATTGAATTTACTACTTTTTATACCCAAGATATGCCAAGACCTGAAAGCGGCAGTGAGTCACATTTTGCACAAACTCCCCTGCAGTTTTCAAAATATCCCAAACATCCCAATTTCGAGGCCTGAGCCATATATTGTAGCCAAATTCTGGCTCTCTGCACGTATTTGCAGTTTGAAATTACGACTTTTTATACCCAGCATATGCCAAGTACTAAAAGCGGCGTTTGGTCACATCTGTCCCAATCCCCCCTGCAGTTTTCAAAATTTTCCAAACATCTCAATTTCAAGGCCTGAGCCATATTTTGGAGCTAAATTCTGGCTCTCTGCACGTATTCGCAGTTTGAAATTACGAATTTTATACCCAACTTATGCCAAGTACTGAAAGCGGCGTTTGGTCACATTTGTCCCAAAGCTCCCTGCAGTTTTCAAAATATTCCAAACATGCTAATTTCCAGGCCTGAGCCATATTTTTGAGCCAAATTCTGGCTCTCTGCACGTTTTCGCAGTTTGAAATTACGACTTTTTATACCCAACATATGCCTAGTACAGAAAGCAGCAGTGAGTCACATTTTGCACAAACTCCCCTGCAGTTTTTGAAATATCCCAAATATCCCAATTTCGAGGCCTTAGCAATGTTTTGGAGCCAAATTCTGACACTTTGCACGTATTCGCAGTTTGAAATTGCGACTTTTTTATACCCAACATATGCCAAGTACTGAAAGCGGCGTTTTGTCACATTTGTCCCAACCCTCCCTGCAATTTTCTATATATCCCAAACATCCCAATAACGAGGCCTGAGTCATAATTTGGAGCCAACGTCTGGCTCTCTGCACGTATTCATATTTTGATATTACGACTTTTTATACCCAACATATGCCAAGTACTGAAAGTGGGAGTGAGTCACAATTTGCGCAAACTCCCCTGCAGTTTTCAAAATATCCCAAACATCCCAATTTCGAGGCCTGAGCCATATTTTGTAGCCAAATTCTGGATCTCTGCACTTATTCGCAGTTTGATATTACGACTTTTTATACCCAACATATGCCTAGTACTGAAAGCAGCAGTGAGTCACATTTTGCACAAACTCCCCTGCAGTTTTCAAATATCCCAAATATACCAATTTCCAGACCTGAGCCATATTTTGGAGCCAAATTCTGGCTCTCTGCACGTATTCGCAGTTTGAATTTACGACTTTTTTATACCCAACATATGCCAATGCGTTTGGTCACATTTGTCTCTTTCCCCCCCTGCAGTTTTCAAAATATCCCAAACATCCCAATTTCGAGGCCTGAGCCATATTTTGTAGCCAAATTCTCGCTCTCTACACGTATTCGCAGTTCGAAATTGCGACTTTTTTTATACCCAACATATGCCAAGTACTGAAAGCGGCGTTTGGTCACATCTGTCCCAATCCTCCCTGCAATTTTCTAAATATCCCAAACATCCCAATATCGAGGCCTGAGTCATAGTTTGGAGCCAACGTCTGGCTCTCTGCACGTATTCATATTTTGATATTACGACTTTTTATACCCACATATGCCAAGAACTAAAAGTGGCAGTGAGTCACAATTTGCGCAAATTCCCTTGCAGTTTTCAAAATATCCCAAACATCCCAATTTCGAGGCCTGAGCCATATTTTGTAGCCAAATTCTGGCTCTCTGCACGTATATGCAGTTTATAATTTCGACTTTTTATACCCAACATATGCCAAGTACTGAAAGCAGCGTTTGGTCACATCTGTCCCAATCCTCCCTGCAGTTTTCAAAATATCTCAAACATCCCAATTTCGAGGCCTGAGCCATATTTTGTAGCCAAATTCTGGCTCTCTGCACGTATTCGCAGTTTGAAATTACGACTTTTTATACCCAACATATGCCAAGTACTAAAAGCGGCGTTTGGTCACATCTGTCCCAATCCCCCCTGCAGTTTTCAAAATATTCCAAACATCTCAATTTCAAGGCCTGAGCCATATTTTGGAGCCAAATTCTGGCTCTCTGCACGTATTCGCAGTTTGAAATTACGACTTTTTATACCCAAATTATGCCAAGTACTGAAAGCAGCGTTTGGTCACATTTGTCCCAAAGCTCCCTGCAGTCTTCAAAATATCCCAAACATGCTAATTTCGAGGCCTGAGCCATATTTTTTAGCCAAATTATGGCTCCCTGCACGTATTTGCAGTTTGAAATTACGGTTTTATATACTCAACATATGCGAAGTACTGAAAGCGACGTTTGATCATATTTGTCCCAAACCTCCCTACAGTTTTCCAAATATTCCAAATATCCCAATTTCGAGGCCTGAGCCATATTTTGGAGCAAAATTCTGGCTCTCTGCCCGTATTCGCAGTTTGAAATTACGACTTTTTATACCCAACATATGCCAAGTACTGAAAGCAGCAGTGAGTCACATTTTGCACAAACTCCCCTGGAGTTTTCAAAACATCCCAAATATCCCAATTTCGAGATCTGAGCCATATTTTGGAGCAAAATTCTGGCTCTCTGCACGTATTCGCAGTTTGAAATTACGACTTTTTTAAACCCAACATATGACAATGCGTTTGGTCACATTTGTCTCCTTCCCCCCTGCAGTTTTCAAAATATCCCAAACATCCCAATTTCGAGGCCTGAGCCATATTTTGTAGCCAAATTCTGGCTCTCTGCACGTATTCGCAGTTTGAAATTACGAGTTTTATACCCAACATATGCCAAGTACTGAAAGCAGCAGTGAGTCACATTTTGCACAAACTCCCCTGCAGTTTCGCAAAATATTCCAAATATCCCAATTTCGAGGCCTGAGCCATATTTTGGAGCCAAATTCTGGCTCTCTGCACGTATTCGCAGTTTGAAATTACGAGTTTTATACCCAACATATGCCAAGTACTGAAAGCAGCAGTGAGTCACATTTTGCACAAACTCCCTTGCAGTTTTCAAAATATCCCAAATATCCCAATTTCGAGGCCTTAGCCATGTTTTGGAGCCAAATTCTGGCTCTCTGCACGTATTCGCAGTTTGAAATGGCGACTTTTTTATGCCCAACATATGCCAAGTACTGAAAGCGGCGTTTGGTAACATTTGTCACAATCCCCCCTGCAGTTTTTAAAATATCCCAACATTTCAATTTCGATGCCTGAGCCAAATTTTGGAGTCAAAATCTGGCTCTCTGCACGTATTCGCAGTTTGGAATTAAGACTTTTTATACCCAACATATGCCAAGTACTGAAAGCGGCGTTTGGGCATATTTGTCCCAAACCTCCCTGCAGTTTTCAAAATATCCTAAACATCCCAATTTCGAGGCCTGAGCCATATTTTGGAGCCAAATTCTGGCTCTACGCACGTATTCGCAGATTGAATTTACGACTTTTTATACCCAACATATGCCAAGTCCTGTAAGCGGCAGTGAGTCACATTTTGCACAAACTCCCCTGCAGTTTTCGAAATATTCCAAATATCCCAATTTCGAGGCCTGAGCCATATTTTGTAGCCAAATTCTGGCTCTCTGCACGTATTCGCAGTTTGAAATTACGACTTTTTATACCCAACATATGCCAAGTACTGAAAGCAGCAGTGAGTCACATTTTGCTTAATCTCCCTTGCAGTTTTCAAGATATCCCAAATATCCCAATTTCGAGGCCTGAGCCATATTTTGGAGCCAAATTCTGGCTCTCTGTACGTATTCGCAGTTTAAAATTACGACTTTTTTATACCCAACATATGACAATGCGCTTGGTCACATTTGTCTCAATCTCCCCTGCAGTTTTCAAAGTATCCCAAACATCCCAATTTCGAGGCCTGAGCCATATTTTGTAGCCAAATTCTGGCTTGATGCACGTATTCGCAGTTTGAAATTACGACTTTTTATACCCAACATATGCCAAGTAGTAAAAGCGGCGTTTGGTCACGTCTGTCCCAATCCCCCCTGCAGTTTTTAAAATATCCCAAACATCTCAATTTCGAGGCCTGAGCCATATTTTGGAGCCAAATTCTGGCTCTCTGCACGTATTCGCAGTTTGGAATTACGACTTTTTATACCCAACATATGCCAAGTACTGAAAGTGGCAGTGAGTCACATTTTGCGCAAACTCCCCTGCAGTTTTCAAAATATCCCAAACATCCCAATTTCGAGGCCTGAGCCATATTTTGTAGCCAAATTCTTGCTCTCTGCACGTATTCATATTTTGATATTACGACTTTTTATACCCAACATATGCCAAGTACTGAAAGTGGCAGTGAGTCACATTTTGCGCAAACTCCCCTGCAGTTTTCAAAATATCCCAAACATCCCAATTCCGAGGCGTGAGCCATATTTTGTAGCCAAATTCTGGCTCTCTGCACGTATTCGCAGTTTGAAATTACGACTTTTTATACCCAACATATGCCAAGTACTAAAAGCGGCGTTTGGTCACATCTGTCCCAATCCCCTCTGCAGTTTTCAAAATATTCCAAACATCTCAATTTCAAGGCCTGAGCCATATTTTGGAGCCAAATTCTGGCTCTCTGCACGTATTCGCAGTTTGAAATTACGACTTTTTATACCCAAATTATGCCAAGTACTGAAAGCGGCGTTTGGTCACATTTGTCCCAAAGCTCACTGCCGTTTTCAAAATATCCCAAACATGCTAATTTCGAGGCCTGAGCCATATTTTTGAGCCAAATTATGGCTCCCTGCACGTATTTGCAGTTTGAAATTACGGTTTTATATACCCAACATATGCGAAGTACTGAAAGCGACGTTTGGTCATATTTGTCCCAAACCTCCCTACAGTTTTCAAAATATCCCGAACATCCCAATTTCGAGGCCTGAGCCATATTTTGATGCCAAATTCTGGCTCTATGCACGTATTCGCAGATTGAATTTATGACTTTATACCCAACAAATGCCTAGTCCTGAAAGTGGCAGTGAGTCACATTTTGCACAAACTCCCCTGCAGTTTTCGAAATATCCCAAATATCCCAATTTCGAGGCCTGAGCCATATTTTGGAGCCAAATTCTGGCTCCCTACACGTATTCGCAGTGTGAAATTACGAATTTTTATACCCAATATATGCCTAGTACTGAAAGCAGCAGTGAGTCACATTTTGCACAAACTCCCCTGCAGTTTTTAAAATATCCCAAACATCCCAATTTCGAGGCCTTAGCTATGTTTTGGAGCCAAATTCTGGCTCTTTGCACGTATTCGCAGTTTGAAATTGCGACTTTTCTATACCCAACATATGCCAAGTACTGAAAGCGGCGTTTGGTCACATTTGTCCCAATCCTCTCTGCAATTTTCTAAATATCCCAAACATCCTAATATCGAGGCCTGAGTCATAATATGGAGCCAACGTCTGGCTCTCTGCTCGTATTCATATTTTGATATTACGACTTTTCATACCCAACATATGCCAAGTACTGAAAGTGGCAGTAAGTCACAATTTGCGCAAACTCCCCTGCAGTTTTCAAAATATCCCAAACATCCCAATTTCGAGGCCTGAGCCATATTTTTTAGCCAAATTCTGGATCTCTGCACGTATTCGCAGTTTGAAATTACGACTTTTATACCCAACATCTTCCAAGTACTGAAAGCAGCAGTGAGTCACATTTTGCACAAACTCCCCTGCAGTTTATTAAATATCCCAAATATCCCAATTTCGAGGCCTTAGCCATGTTTTGGAGCCAAATTCTGGCTCTATGCACGTATTCGCAGTTTGAAATTACTACTTTTTATACCCAATATATGCCAAGTAGTAAAAGCGGCGTTTGGTCACATCTGTCCCAATCCCCCCTGCAGTTTTTAAAATATCCCAAACATCTCAATTTCGAGGCCTGAGCCATATTTTCGAGCCAAATTCTGGCTCTCTGCACTTATTCGCAGTTTGGAATTACGACTTTTTATACCCAACATATGCCATGTCCTGAAAGCGGCAGTGAGTCACATTTTGCACAAACTCCCCTGCAGTTTTCGAAATATTCCAAATATCCCAATTTCGAGGCCTGAGCCATATTTTGGAGCCAAATTCTGGCACTCTACACGTATTCGCAGTTTGAAATTACGAGTTTTATACCCAACATATGCCAAGTACTGAAAGCAGCAGTGAGTAACATTTTGCACAAACTCCCCTGCAGTTTTTAAAATATTCCAAATATCCCAATTTCGAGGCCTTAGCCATGTTTTGGAGCCAAATTCTGGCTCTTTGCACGTATTCGCAGTTTGAAATTGCGACTTTTTTATACCCAACATATGCCAAGTACTGAAAGCGGCGTTTGGTCACATTTGTCCCAATCCTCCCTGCAATTTTCTAAATATCCCAAACATCCTAATATCGAGGCCTGAGTCATAGTTTGGAGCCAACGTCTGGCTCTCTGCACGTATTAATATTTTGGTATTACGACTTTTTATACCCAACATATGCCAAGTACTGAAAGTGGCAGTGAGTCACAATTTGCGCAAACTCCCCTGCAGTTTTCAAAATATCCCAAACATCCCAATTTCGAGGCCTGAGCCATATTTTGTAGCCAAGTTCTGGCTCTCTGCACGTATTCGCAGTTTGAAATTACGACTTTTTATACCCCAACATATGCCAAGTAGTAAAAGCGGCGTTTGGTCACATCTGTCCCAATCCCCCCTGCAGTTTTCAAAATATCCCAAACATCTCAATTTCGAGGCCTGAGCCATATTTTGGAGCCAAATTCTGGCTCTCTGCACGTATTCGCAGTTTGGAATTACGACTTTTTATACCCAACATATGCCAAGTCCTGAAAGCGGCAGTGAGTCACATTTTGCACAAACTTCTCTGCAGTTTTCGAAATATTCCAAATATCCCAATTTCGAGGCCTGAGCCATATTTTGGACCCAAATTCTGGCTCTCTGCACGTATTCGCAGTTTGAAATTACGAGTTTTATACCCAACATATGCCAAGTACTGAAAGCAGCAGTGAGTAACATTTTGTACAAACTCCCCTGCAGTTTTCAAAATATCCCAAATATCCCAATTTCGAGGCCTTAGTTATGTTTTGGAGCCAAATTCTGGCTCTCTGCACGTATTCGCAGTTTGAAATTGCGACTTTTTTATGCCCAACATATGCCAAGTACTGAAAGCGGCGTTTGGTATCATTTGTCCAAAACCTCCCTGCAGTTTTCTAAATATCCCAAACATCCCAATATCGAGGCCTGAGTCATATTTTGGAGCCAACGTCTGGCTCTCTGCACGTATTCATATTTTGATATTACGACTTTTTATACCCAACATATGCCAAGTACTAAAAGTGGCAGTGAGTCACATTTTGCGCAAACTCCCCTTCAGTTTTCAAAATATCCCAAACATCCCAACTTCGAGGCCTGAGCCATATTTTGTAGCCAAATTCAGGCTCTCTGCACGTATTCATATTTTGATATTACGACTTTTTATACCCAACATATGCCAAGTACTGAAAGAGGCAGCGAGTCACATTTTGCGCAAACTCCCCTGCAGTTTTCAAAATATCCCAAACATCCCAATTTCGAGGCCCGAGCCATATTTTGTAGCCAAATTCTGGCTCTCTGCACGTATTCGCAGTTTGAAATTACGACCTTTTATACCCAACATATGCCAAGTACTAAAAGCGGCGTTTGGTCACATTTGTCCCAATCCCCCCCTGCAGTTTTCAAAATATTCCAAACATCTCAATTTTAAGGCCTGAGACATATTTTGGAGCCAAATTCTGGCTCTCTGCACGTATTCGCAGTTTGAAATTACGACTTTTTATACCCAATATATGCCTAGTACTGAAAGCAGCAGTGAGTCACATTTTGCACAAACTCCCCTGCAGTTTTTAAAATATCCCAATTTCGAGGCCTTAGCCATGTTTTGGAGCCAAATTCGGGCTCTTTGCATGTATTCACAGTTTGAAATTGCGACTTTTTTATACCCAACATATGCCAAGTACTGAAAGCGGCAGTGAGTCACATTTTGCACAAACTCCCCTGCAGTTTTCGAAATATCCCAAATATCCCTATTTCGATGCCAGAGCCATATTTTGGCGCCAAATTCTGGCGCTCTGCACGTATTCGCATTTTGAAATTACGACCTTTTTATACCTAACATATGCCAATGCGTTTGGTCACATTTGCTTCAATCCCCCTTGCAGTTTTCAAAATATCCCAAACATCCCAATTTCGAGGCGTGAGCCATATTTTGGAGCCAAATTCTGGCTCTCTGCATGTATTTGCAGTTTGAAATTACGGCTTTGTATACCCAACATATGCCAAGTACTAAAAGCGGCGTTTGGTCAAATTTGTCCCAAACCTCCCTGCAGTTTTCAAAATATCCTAAACGTCCTAATTTCGAGGCCTGAGCCATATTTTGGAGCCAAATTCTTGCTCTATGCACGTATTCGCAGATTGAATTTACGACTTTTTATACCCAAGATATGCCAAGTCCTGAAAGCAGCAGTGAGTCACATTTTGCACAAACTCCCCTGCAGTTTTCGAAATATTCCAAATATCCCAATTTCGAGGCCTGAGCCATATTTTGGAGCAAAATTCTGTCTCTCTGCACATATTCGCAGTTTGAAATGACGACTTTTTATACCCAACATTTGCCAAGTACTGAAGGCAGCAGTGAGTCACATTTTGCTCAAACTCCCCTGCAGTTTTCAAAATATCCCAAATATCCCAATTTCGAGGCCTGAGCCATATTTTGGAGCAAAATTCTGGCTCTCTGCACATATTCGCAGTTTGAAATTACGACTTTTTATACCCAACATATGCCAAGTACTGAAGGCAGCAGTGAGTCACATTTTGCACAAACTCCCCTGCAGTTTTCAAAATATCCCAAATATCCCAATTTCGAGACCTGAGCCATATTTTGGAGCCAAATTCTGGCTCTCTGTACGTATTCGCAGTTTGAAATTACGACTTTTTTATACCAAACAAATGCCAATGCGTTTGGTCACATTTTTCTCAATCCCTCTGCAGTTTTCAAAATATCCCAAACATCCCAATTTCGAGGCCTGAGCCATATTTTGGAGCCAAATTCTGGCACTCTGCACGTAATCGCAGTTTGAAATTACGGCTTTGTATACCCAACATATGCCAAGTACTGAAAGAGGCGTTTGGTCATATTTGTCCCAAACCTCCCTGCAGTTTTCAAAATATCCTAAACATCCCAATTTCGAGGCCTGAGCCATATTTTGTAGCCAAATTCTGGCTCTCTGCACGTATTCGCAGTTTGAAATTACGACTTTTTATACCCAACATATGCCAAGTACTAAAAGCGGCGTTTGGTCACATCTGACCCAATCCCCCCCTGCAGTTTTCAAAATATTCCAAACATCTCAATTTCGAGGCCTGTGCCATATTTTGGAGCCAAATTCTGGCTCTATGCACGTATTCGCAGATTGAATTTACGACTTTTTATACCCAAGATATGCCAAGTCCTGAAAGCGGCAGTGAGTCACATTTTGCACAAACTCCCCTGAAGTTTTCGAAATATTCCAAATATCCCAATTTCGTGGCCTGAGCCATATTTTGGAGCAAAATTCTGGCTCTCTGCACGTATTCGCAGATTGAAATTACGACTTTTTATACCCAACATATGCCAAGTACTGAAAGCAGCAGTGAGTCACATTTTGCACCAACTCCCTTGCAGTTTTCAAAATATCCCAATTTCGAGGCCTGAGCCATATTTTGGAGCCAAATTCTGGCTCTCTGCACGTATTCGCAGTTTGAAATTTCGACTTTTTATACCCAACATATGCCAAGTACTAAAAGTGGCGTTTGGTCACATTTGTCCCAATCCCCCCTGCAGTTTTCAAAATATTCCAAACATCTCAATTTCAAGCCCTGAGCCATATTTTGGAGCCAAATTCTGGCTCTCTGCACGTATTCGCAGTTTGAAATTACGACTTTTTATACCCAACTTATGCCAAGTACTGAAAGCAGCGTTTGGTCACATTTGTCCCAAAGCTCCCTGCAGTTTTCAAAATATCCCAAACATGCTAATTTCGAGGCCTTAGCCATATTTTTAAGCCAAATTCTGGCTCTCTGCTCGTATTTGCAGTTTGAAATTACGGTTTTATATACCCAACATATCCGGAGTACTGACAGCGACGATTGGTCATATTTGTCCCAAACCTCCCTGCAGTTTTCAAAATATCCCGAACATCCCAATTTTGAGGCCTGAGCCATATTTTGGAGCCAAATTCTGGCTCTATGCACGTATTCGCAGATTGAATTTATGACTTTTTATACCCAACATATGCCAAGTCCTGAAAGTGGCAGTGAGTCACATTTTGCACAAACTCCTCTGCAGTTTTCGAAATATCCCAAATATCCCAATTTCGAGGCCTGAGCCATATTTTGGAGCCAAATTCTGGCTCTCTACACGTATTCGCAGTTTGAAATTACGACTTTTTATACCCAATATATGCCTAGTACTGAAAGCAGCAGTGAGTCACATTTTGCACAAACTCCCCTGCAGTTTTTAAAATATCCCAAATCTCCCAATTTCGAGGCCTTAGCCATGTTTTGGAGCCAAATTCTGGCTCTCTGCACGTATTAATATTTTGGTATTACGACTTTTTATACCCAACATATGCCAAGTACTGAAAGTGGCAGTGAGTCACAATTTGCGCAAACTCCCCTGCAGTTTTCAAAATATCCCAAACATCCCAATTTCGAGGCCTGAGCCATATTTTGTAGCCAAATTCTGGATCTCTGCACGTATTCGCAGTTTGAAATTACGACTTTTATACCCAACATCTTCCAAGTACTGAAAGCAGCAGTGAGTCACATTTTGCACAAACTCCCCTGCAGTTTTCAAAATATCCCAAATATCCTAATTTCGATGCCTGAGCCATATTTTGGAGTCAAATTCTGGCTCTCTGCACGTATTCGCATTTTGAAATTACGACTTTTTTATACCCAACATATGCCAATGCGTTTGGTCACATTTGTCTCAATCCCCCCTGCAGTTTTCAAAATATCCCAAACATCTCAATTTCGAGGCCTGAGCCATATTTTGGAGCCAAATTCTAGCTCTATGCATGTATTCGCAGATTGAATTTACGAATTTTTATACCCAAGATATGCCAAGTTCTGAAAACGGCAGTGAGTCACATTTTGCACAATCTCCCCTGAAGTTTTCGAAATATTCCAAATATCCCAATTTCTAGGCCTGAGCCATATTTTGGACCAAATTCTGGCTCTCTGCACGTATTCGCAGTTTGAAATTATGACTTTTTATACCCAACATATGCCAAGTACTGAAAGCAGCAGTGAGTCACATTTTGCACAAACTCCTCTGCAGTTTACAAAATATCCCAAATATCCCAATTTCGAGACCTGAGCCATATTTTGGAGCCAAATTCGGGCTCTCTGCACGTATTCGAAGTTTGAAATTACGACTTTTTTATACCCAACATATGCCAATGCGTTTGGTCATATTTGTCCCAAACCTCCCTGCAGTTTTCAAAATATCCTAAACATCCCAATTTCTAGGCCTGAGCCATATTTTGGAGCCAAATTCTGGCTCTATGCACATATTCGCAGATTGAATTTACGACTTTTTATACCCAAGATATGCCAAGTCCTGAAAGCGGCAGTGAGTCACATTTTGCACAAACTCCCCTGAAGTTTTCGAAATATTCCAAATATCCCAATTTCGTGGCCTGAGCCATATTTTGGAGTAAAATTCTGGCTCTCTGCACGTATTCGCAGTTTGAAATTACGAATTTTTATACCCAACATATGCCAAGTACTGAAAGCAGCAGTGAGTCACATTTTGCACCAACTCCCTTGCAGTTTTCAAAATATCCCAATTTCGAGGCCTGAGCAATATTTTGGAGCCAAATTCTGGCTCTCTGCACGTATTCGCAGTTTGAAATTACGAGTTTTTTATACCCAACATATGCCAATGCGTTTGGTCACATTTGTCTCCTTCCTCCCTGCAGTTTTCAAAATATCCCAAACATCCCAATTTCGAGGCCTGAGCCATATTTTGTAGCCAAATTCTGGCTCTCTGCACGTATTCGCAGTTTGAAATTACGACTTTTTATACCCAACATATGCCAAGTACTAAAAGCGGCGTTTGGTCACATCTGTCCCAATCCCCCCCTGCAGTTTTCAAAATATCCCAAACATCTCAATTTCGAGGCCTGAGCCATATTTTGGAGCCAAATTCTGGCTCTCTGCACGTATTCGCAGTTTGGAATTACGACTTTTTATACCCAACATATGCAAAGTCCTGAAAGCGGCAGTGAGTCACATTTTGCACAAACTCCCCCGCAGTTTTCGAAATATCCCAAATATCCCAATTTCGAGGCCTGAGCCATATTTTGGAGCCAAATTCTGGCTCTCTGCACGTATTCGCAGTTTGAAATTACGAGTTTTATACCCAACATCTTCCAAGTACTGAAAGCAGTAGTGAGTCACATTTTGCACAAACTCCCCTGCAGTTTTCAAAATATCCCAAATATCCCAATTTCGATGCCTGAGCCATATTTTGGAGCCAAATTCTGGCTCTCTGCACGTATTCGCATTTTGAAATTACGACTTTTTTATACCCAATATATGCCAATGCGTTTGGTCACATTTGTCTCAATCCCCCCTGCAGTTTTCAAAATATCCCAAACATTCCAATTTCGAGGCCTGAGCCATATTTTGGAGCCAAATTCTGGCTCTCTGCACGTATTCGCAGTTTGAAATTACGAGTTTTATACCAAACATATGCCAAGTACTGAAAGCAGCAGTAAGTCACATTTTGCACAAACTCCCCTGCAGTTTTCAAAATATCCCAATTTCGAGGCCTTAGCAATGTTTTGGAGCCAAATTCTGGCTCTCCGCACGTATTCGCAGTTTGAAATTGCGACTTTTTTATGCCCAACATATGCCAAGTACTGAAAGCGGCGTTTGGTAACATTTGTCCCAAACCTCCATGCAGTTTTCTAAATATCCCAAACATCCCAATATCGAGGCCTGAGTCATATTTTGGAGCCAATGTCTTGCTCTCTGCACGTATTCACATTTCGATATTACGACTTTTTATACCCAACATATGCCAAGTACTGAAAGTCACAGTGAGTCACATTTTGCGCAAATTCCCTTGCAGTTTTCAAAATATCCCAAACATCCCAATTTCGAGGCCTGAGCCATATTTTGTAGCCAAATTCTGGCTCTCTGCACGTATATGCAGTTTATAATTTCGACTTTTTATACCCAACATATGCCAAGTACTGAAAGCAGCGTTTGGTCACATTTGTCCCAATCCCCCCCTGCAGTTTTCAAAATATTCCAAACATCTCAATTTCAAGGCCTGAGCCATATTTTGGAGCCAAATTCTGGCTCTCTGCACGTATTCGCAGTTTGAAATTACGACTTTTTATACCCAACTTATGCCAAGTACTGAAAGCAGCGTTTGGTCACATTTGTCCCAAAGCTCCCTGCAGTTTTCAAAATATCCCAAACATGCTAATTTCGAGGCCTCAGCCATATTTTTAAGCCAAATTCTGGCTCTCTGCTCGTATTTGCAGTTTGAAATTACGGTTTTATATACCCAACATATGCGGAGTACTGACAGCGACGATTGGTCATATTTGTCCCAAACCTCCCTGCAGTTTTCAAAATATCCCGAACATCCCAATTTCGAGGCCTGAGCCATATTTTGGAGCCAAATTCTGGCTCTATGCACGTATTCGCAGATTGAATTTATAACTTTTTATACCCAACATATGCCAAGTCCTGAAAGTGGCAGTGAGTCACATTTTGCACAAACTCCTCTGCAGTTTTCGAAATATCCCAAATATCCCAATTTCGAGGCCTGAGCCATATTTTGAAGCCAAATTCTGGCTCTCTGCACGTATTCGCAGTTTGAAATTGCGACTTTTTTATGCCCAACATGTGCCAAGTACTGAAAGCGGCGTTTGGTCACATTTGTCCCAATCCTCCCTGCAATTTTCTAAATATCCCAAACATCCTAATATCGAGGCCTAAGTCATAATTTGGAGCCAACGTCTGGCTCTCTGCACGTTTTCATATTTTGATATTACGACTTTTTATACCCAACATATGCCAAGTACTGAAAGTGGCAGTGAGTCACATTTTGCGCAAACTCCCCTGCAGTTTTCAAAATATGCCAAACATCCCAATTTCGAGGCCTGAGCCATATTTTGTAGCCAAATTCTGGCTCTCTGCACGTATTCGCAGTTTGAAATTACGACTTTTTATACCCAACATATGCCAAGTACTAAAAGCGGCGTTTGGTCACATCTGTCCCAATCCCTCCTGCTGTTTTCAAAATATTCCAAACAACTAAATTTCAAGGCCTGAGCCATATTTTGGAGCCAAATTCTGGCTCTCTGCACGTTTTCATATTTTGATATTACGACTTTTTATACCCAACATATGCCAAGTCCTGAAAGTGGCAGTGAGTCACATTTTGCACAAACTCCTCTGCAGTTTTCGAAATATCCCAAATATCCCAATTTCGAGGCCTGAGCCATATTTTGAAGCCAAATTCTGGCTCTCTTCACGTATTCGCAGTTTGAAATTACGACTTTTTATACCCAATATATGCCTAGTACTGAAAGCAGCAGTGAGTCACATTTTGCACAAACTCCCCTGCAGTTTTCAAAATATCCCAAAATATCCCAATTTCGATGCCTGAGCCATATTTTGGAGCCAAATTCTGGCTCTTTGCACGTATTCGCAGTTTGAAATTACGAATTTTTTATACCCAACATATGGCAAGTACTGAAAGCAGCGTTTGGTCACATTTGTCCCAATCCTCCCTGCTATTTTCTAAATATCTTAAACATCCTAATATCGAGGCCTGAGTCATAATTTGGAGCCAACGTCTGGCTCTCTGCACGTATTCATATTTTAATATTACGAATTTTTATACCCAACATATGCCAAGTACTGAAAGTCGCAGTGAGTCACAATTTGCGCAAACTTCCCTGCAGTTTTCCAAATATCCCAAACATCCTAATTTCGAGGCCTGAGCCATATTTTGTAGCCAAATTCTGGATCTCTGCACGTATTCGCAGTTTGAAATTACGACTTTTATACCCAACATCTTCCAAGTACTGAAAGCAGCAGTGAGTCACATTTTGCACAAACTCCCCTGCAGTTTTCAAAATATCCCAAATATCCCAATTTCGATGCCTGAGCCATATTTTGGAGCCAAATTCTGACTCTCTGCACGTATTCGCATTTTGAAATTACGACTTTTTTATACCCAACATATGCCAATGCGTTTGGTCACATTTGTCTTAATCCCCCCTGCAGTTTTCAAAATATCCCAAAAATCCCAATTTCGAGGCCTGAGCCATATTTTGGAGCCAAATTCTGGCTCTCTGCACGTATTCGCAGTTTGAAATTGCGACTTTTTTATGCCCAACATGTGCCAAGTACTGAAAGCGGCGTTTGGTCACATTTGTCCCAATCCTCCCTGCAATTTTCTAAATATCCCAAACATCCTAATATCGAGGCCTGAGTCATAATTTGGAGCCAACGTCTGGCTCTCTGCACGTTTTCATATTTTGATATTACGACTTTTTATACCCAACATATGCCAAGTACTGAAAGTGGCAGTGAGTCACATTTTGCGCAAACTCCCCTGCAGTTTTCAAAATATCCCAAACATCCCAATTTCGAGGCCTGAGCCATATTTTGTAGCCAAATTCTGGCTCTCTGCACGTATTCGCAGTTTGAAATTACGACTTTTTATACCCACCATATGCCAAGTACTAAATGCGGCGTTTGGTCACATCTGTCCCAATCCCTCCTGCTGTTTTCAAAATATTCCAAACAACTAAATTTCAAGGCCTGAGCCATATTTTGGAGCCAAATTCTGGCTCTCTGCACGTTTTCATATTTTGATATTACGACTTTTTATACCCAACATATGCCAAGTCCTGAAATTGGCATTGAGTCACATTTTGCACAAATTCCCCTGCAGTTTTCGAAATATCCCAAATATCCCAATTTCGAGGCCTGAGACATTTTGAAGCCAAATTCTGGCTCTCTACACGTATTCGCAGTTTGAAATTACGACTTTTTATACCCAATATATGCATTGTACTGAAAGCAGCAGTGAGTCACATTTTGCACAAACTCCCCTGCAGTTTTAAAAATATCCCATATATCCCAATTTCGAGGCCTTAGCCATGCTTTGGAGCCAAATTCTGGCTCTTTGCACGTATTCGCAGTTTGAAATTGCGACTTTTTTATACCCAACATATGCCAAGTACTGAAAGCGGCGTTTGGTCACATTTGTCCCAATCCTCCCTGCTCTTTTCTAAATATCCCAAACATCCTAATATCGAGGCCTGAGCCATAATTTGGAGCCAACGTCTGGCTCTCTGCACGTATTCATATTTTGATATTACGAATTTTTATACCCAATATATGCCAAGTACTGAAAGTGGCAGTGAGTCACAATTTGCGCAAACTTCCCTGCAGTTTTCAAAATATCCCAAACATCCCAATTTCGATGCCTGCGCCATATTTTGGAGCCAAATTCTGGCTCTCTGCACGTATTCGCATTTTGAAATTACGACTTTTTTATACCCAACATATGCCAATGCGTTTGGTCACATTTGTCTCAATCCCCCCTGCAGTTTTCAAAATATCCCAAACATCCCAATTTCGAGGCCTGAGCCATATTTTGGAGCCAAATTCTGGCTCTCTGCACGTATTCGCAGTTTGAAATTGCGACTTTTTTATGCCCAACATGTGCCAAGTACTGAAAGCGGCGTTTGGTCACATTTGTCCCAATCCTCCCTGCAATTTTCTAAATATCCCAAACATCCTAATATCGAGGCCTGAGTCATAATTTGGAGCCAACGTCTGGCTCTCTGCACGTATTCATATTTTGATATTACGACTTTTTATACCCAACATATGCCAAGTACTGAAAGTGGCAGTGAGTCACATTTTGCGCAAACTCCCCTGCTGTTTTCAAAATATCCCAAACATCCCAATTTCGAGGCCTGAGCCATATTTTGTAGCCAAATTCTAGCTCTCTGCACGTATTCGCAGTTTGAAATTACGACTTTTTATACCCAACTTATGCCAAGTACTGAAAGCGGCGTTTGGTCACATTTGTCCCAAAGCTCCCTGCAGTTTTCAAAATATCCCAAACATTCTAATTTGGAGGCCTGATCCATATTTTTGAGCCAAATTCTGCCTCTTTGCACGTATTTGCAGTTTGAAATTACGGTTTTATATACCCAACATATGCGAAGTACTGAAAGCGACGTTTGGTCATATTTGTCCCAAACCTCCCTGCAGTTTTCACAATATCCCGAACATAACAATTTCGAGGCCTGAGCCATATTTTGGAGCCAAATTCTGGCTCTATGCACGTATTCGCAGATTCAATTTATGACTTTTTATACCCAACATATGCCAAGTCCTGAAAGTGGCAGTGAGTCACATTTTGCACAAACTCCCCTGCAGTTTTCGAAATATCCCAAATATCCCAATTTCGAGGTCTGAGCCATATTTTGGAGTCAAATTCTGGCTCTCTACACGTATTTGCAGTTTGAAATTACGACTTTTTATACCCAATATATGCCTAGTACTGAAAGCAGCAGTGAGTCACATTTTGCACAAACTCCCCTGCAGTTTTTAAAATATCTCAAATATCCCAATTTCGAGGCCTTAGCCATGTTTTGGAGCCAAATTCTGGCTCTTTGCACGAATTCGCAGTTTGAAATTGCGACTTTTTTATACCCAACATATGCCAAGTACTGAAGCCGGTGTTTGGTCACATTTGTCCCAATCCTCCCTGCAATTTTCTAAATATCCCAAACATCCTAATATCGTGGCCTGAGTCATAATTTGGAGCCAACGTCTGGCTCTCTGCACGTATTCATATTTTGATATTACGAATTTTTATACCCAACATATGCCAAGTACTGAAAGTGGCAGTGAGTCACATTTTGCGCAAACTCCCCTGCAGTTTTCAAAATATCCCAAACATCCCAATTTCGAGTCCTGAGCCATATTTTGTAGCCAAATTCTGGCTCTCTGCACGTGTTCACAGTTTGAAATTACGACTTTTTATACCCAACTTATGCCAAGTACTAAAAGCGGCGTTTGGTCACATCTGTCCCAATCTCCCCTGCTGTTTTCAAAATATTCCAAACATCTCAATTTCAAGGCCTGAGCCATATTTTGGAGCCAAATTCTGGCTCTCTGCTCGTATTCGCAGTTTGAAATTACGACTTTTTATACCCAACTTATGCCAAGTACTGAAAGCGGCGTTTGGTCACATTTGTCCCAAAGCTCCCTGCTTTTTTCAAAATATCCCAAACATTCTAATTTGGAGGCCTGAGCCATATTTTTGAGCCAAATTCTGCCTCTGCACGTATTTTCAGTTTGAAATTATGGTTTTATATACCCAACATATGCAAAGTACTGAAAGCGACGTTGTCATATTTGTCCCAAACCTCCCTGCAATTTTCAAAATATCCCGAACATAACAATTTCGAGGCCTGAGCCATATTTTGGAGCCCAATTCTGGCTCTATGCACGTATTCGCAGATTCAATTTATGACTTTTTATACCCAACATATGCCAAATCCTGAAAGTGGCAATGAGTCACATTTTGCACAAACTCCCCTGCAATTTTCAAAATATCCCAAATATCCCAATTTCGATACCTCAGCCATATTTTGGAGCCAAATTCTGGCTCTCTGCACGTATTCGCATTTTGAAATTACGACTTTTTTATACCCAACATATGCCAATGCGTTTGGTCACTTTTGTCTCAATCCCCCATGCAGTTTTCAAAATATCCCAAACATCCCAATTTCGAGGCCTGAGCCATTTTTTGGAGCCAAATTCTGGCTCTTTGCACGTATTCGCAGTTTGAAATTATGGCTTTGTATACCCAACATATGTGAAATACTGAAAGGGGCGTTTGGTCATATTTGTCCCAAACCTCCCTGCAGTTTTCAAAATATCCTAAACATCCCAATTTCGAGGCCTTAACCATATTTTGGAGCCAAATTCTTGCTCTATGCACGTATTCGCAGTTTGAATTTACGACGTTTTATACCCAAGATATGCCAAGTCCTGAAAGCGGCAGAGAGACACATTTTGCACAAACTCCCCTGAAGTTTTCGAAATATTTCAAATATCCCAATTTCGAGGCCTGAGCCATATTTTGGAGCAAAATTCTGGCTCTCTGCACGTATTCGCAGTTTGAAATTACGACTTTTTATACCCAACATATTCCAAGTACTGAAAGCAGCAGTGAGTCACATTTTGCACAAACTCCCGTGCAGTTTTCAAAATATCCCAATTTCGAGGCCTGAGCCATATTTTGGAGCCAAGTTCTGGCTCTCTGCACGTATTCGCAGTTTGAAATTACGAATTTTTTATACCCAACATATGCCAATGCGTTAGGTCACATTTGTCTCCTTCCCCCCTGCAGTTTTCAAAATATCCCAAACATCCCAATTTCGAGGCCTGAGCCATATTTTGTAGCCAAATTCTGGCTCTCTGCACATATTCGCAGTTTGAAATTACGACTATTTATACCCAACATATGCCAAGTACTAAAAGCGGCGTTTGGTCACATCTGTCCCAATCCCCCCTGCAGTTTTCAAAATATCCCAAACATCTCAATTTCGAGGCCTGAGCCATATTTTGGAGCCAAATTCTGGCACTATGCACGTATTCGCAGTTTGGAATTACGACTTTTTATACCCAACATATGCCAAGTCCTGAAAGCGTCAGTGAGTCACATTTTGCACAAACTCCCCTGCAGTTTCCGAAATATTCCAAATATCCCAATTTCGAGGCCTTGGCCATATTTTTGAGCCAAATTCTGGCTCTCTGCACGTATTCGCAGTTTGAAATTACGGTTTTATATACTCAACATATGCGAAGTACTGAAAGCGACGTTTGGTCATATTTGTCCCAAACCTCCCTGCAGTTTTCAAAATATCCCGAACATCCCAATTTCGAGGCCTGAGCCATATTTTAGAGCCAAATTCTGGCTCTATGCACGTATTCGCAGATTGAATTCATGACTTTTTATACCCAACATATGCCTGGTATTGAAAGCAGCAGTGAGTCACATTTTGCACAAACTCCCCTGCAGTTTTCGAAATATCCCAAATATCCCAATTTCGAGGCCTGAGCCATATTTTGGAGACAAATTCTGGCTCTCTACACGTATTCGCAGTTTGAAATTACGACTTTTTATACCAAATATATGCCTAATACTGAAAGCAGCAATGAGTCACATTTTGCACAAACTCCCCTGCAGTTTTCAAAATATCCCAAATATCCCAATTTCGATGCCTGAGCCATATTTTGGAGCCAAATTTTGGCTCTCTGCACATATTCGCAGTTTGAAATTACGACTTTTTATACCCAACATATGCCAATGCGTTTGGTCACATTTGTCTCAATCCCCCCTGCAGTTTTCAAAATATCCCAAACATCCCAATTTCGAGGCCTGAGCCATATTTTGTAGCCAAATTCTGGCTCTCTCCACATATTCGCAGTTTGAAATTACGACTTTTTATACCCAACATATGCCAATTACTAAGAGCGGCGTTTGGTCACATTTGTCTCAATCCCCCCTGCAGTTTTCAAAATATCCCAAACATCCCAATTTCGAGGCCTGAGCCATATTTTGGAGCCAAATTCTGGCTCTCTGCACGTATTCGCAGTTTGAAATTACGACTTTTTATACCCAACTTATGCCAAGTACTGAAAGCGGCGTTTGGTCACATTTGTCCCAAAGCTCCCTGCAGTTTTCAAAATATCCCAAACATTCTAATTTGGAGGCCTGAGCCATATTCTTGAGCCAAATTCTGCCTCTCTGCACGTATTTGCAGTTTGAAATTACGGTTTTATATACCCAACATATGCGAAGTACTGAAAGAGGCGTTTGGTTACATTTGTCCCAAAGCTCCCTGCAGTTTTCAAAATATCCCAAACATGCTAATTTCGAGGCCTGAGCCATATTTTGGAGCCAAATTCTGTCTCTCTGCACGTATTCGCAGTTTGAAATTACGAATTTTTATACCCAATATATGCCTAGTACTGAAAGCAGCAGTGAGTCACATTTTGCACAAACTCCCCTGCAGTTTTTAAAATATCCCAAATATTCCAATTTCGAGGCCTTAGCCCTGTTTTGGAGCAAGTAAGTAAGTAATTATCAAAGAAGGCACCAAACCGGGAAGGCTATGTAGCACCATCAAATACGCAAAATAATCAGAGGGCGCTAAATATCACCAAGGATGCCAATACGAGAACAAAAACGCATAAGGCGAACGATATCAAAAGTATCCGAGTCACCAAGAATTCTATCGAGGGATAGGTGACCGCGAGGGGCGGTCGGAAAGCAAGACACACGCTCGTCCTGGAAGTCAGGACATTCAAGAAGGACATGCACGACCGTAAGAGGGACAATGCAACTAGGACAATAAGGAGCAGGGCGGCGCTCCATCAAGTGACCATGGGTTAAGCGAGTATGGCCAATACGCAACCTCGCTAGAGCTGTTTTCCACCGCCGGTTACGGTGGAAGGAGGACGGCCACGAGGAAACACAACATTTAAGAGTACGTAGCTTGTTACCAGTAACAGACAACCAAGAAGCCTGCCAACGGGTAAGGACTGAGGAATGGATAACCGGGTAAAAGTCGGAATACGGAATGCCTTTACGAGAGATGGGACAAGAGCGGACAGCTTCCTTAGCGGCAGCATCCGCACGCTCATTTAAAGACACGCCAATATGGCTGGGAACCCAACAAAACTCAACCGACTTAAATTTACTGTGAACGAGAAACAGCCAATGCTGGATCTCGACAACTACCGGATGAACTGGATTAAAGCACCCGAGAGCCATGAGGGCACTACCAGAGTCAACAACAACCACAAAGGAAGACTGACAACGAGAAAGCAGGAGACGAAGAGCATAGAGAATAGCATAAAGTTCCGCTGTAAAGATGCTAGTCTCCGGAGGCAAGCGACACATATAAGTGCGATCAGGAAAAACAACAGAGTAGCCAACACCGTCCGCTGACTTAGACCCATCGGTGAAGACAGAAACGGAGCGGGAGTGAGAAGAAAAGTGCTCGAGGAAAAGGCGTTTTAGAACTGTAGGAGGGGTAAAAGCTTTAGTGATACGAGTCAAGGATGTACAAAACCGCGGAAGAGGGACCCTCCACGGGGGCAAAGAAGGAACAACACGAGGAGAAACATCAGAAATACGAACGGAAAGAGAATCCTGCAGGCGAGATAACCGGACAGAAAGAGGGAGGTGGTGAAGAGGAACAGGAACCGCAGGAGGGGTAAAAGTTAAAGCACGACAGAGACGAGAGGAAGGACGTTGCAAGGACCGCGCAAGATAGCGAAGACAGTAGCGATCACGGCGGTCCTGGAGAGACAGGAAGCCAGTGTCAACATACAAGCTAAGGACGGGAGTCGAACGAAAGGCACCAGAACTGAGGCGCAACCCAGCATGGTGCAAAGCATCAAGACGGCGAAGAGTAGAAGGAGAAGCAGACGAGTAAGCAGGGCAACCATAATCGAGCTTAGACAGGACGAGAGAGGAATGTAAAGCAAGGAGAGTGCGCCTATCTGCCCCCCAAGAAGTATGGGACAAGACCCGAAGGAGGGTAAGGGACTTAGAGCACTCAACACGGAGGTAAGAGATATGGGGAGACCAAGACAAACGAGTGTCAAGGAATAACCCCAAAAGCTTCGCGGAATCTTTGTATTCAAGGGGATGACCATAAAGTGACAAAGAGGGACGAAGAACAACCCGTTTCCGCGTAAAAGTCATGGCACAAGTCTTAGAAGTAGAGAACTTGAAGCCATGACCTGTGGCCCAAGACGACACGGCATCAATCGCAAGTTGAAGCCGGCGTTGAAGGAGAGGCGAATCATCACCCTGACAACAAAGGGTAAGATCATCGACATAGAGAGCGGAGAAGACACCAGAAGGAAGAGAGGAAAGAAGACCATTGAGGGCAACCAGAAAAAGAGTAGTGCTCAGAACACTACCCTGGGGCACACCTTCGTATTGCTGAAAAGAGGGAGAGAGAGCGGTACCAAGGCGCACCCGAAAGGAACGACGAGAGAGGAAGCTGCGGAGAAAGAGAGGGAGATGACCACGAAGGCCAAAAGAATGAAGTTGAGATAGGATATGATAACGCCAAGTGGTGTCGTAAGCCTTTTCTAGATCAAAAAGGACGGCAACAACGGAGGTCTTCGCAGCAAAAGCAGTACGTATATAGACCTCCAAGTTCACCAGGACATCTGTCGTGCTGCGGCACTTGCGGAAACCAAATTGAGAAGGGGAGAGGAGGTGATGGTGTTCCAGGAACCACATCAGACGAACGTTAACCATACGTTCAAAGAGTTTGCAGACACAACTTGTGAGAGCAATAGGGCGAAAGTCCTTAGGGGAAGTACCCAGAGACCCCGGTTTGCGAACAGGGAGGACAACGGCATCGAGCCAGTCCTCAGGGACTGACGACGACTCCCAGATCCGATTATACAGACTCAGTAAATACTGAGACGTGCTCGGAGGGAGATGGCGAAGCATCTCATAATGAATACCATCGGAGCCCGCCGCCGTAGAACCGCAGAGGGCCAGGGCAGAACGAAGTTCAGAGAGAGAGAAGGGATCATTATAGGGAAGCTGAAGATGAGTGCAGAAATCTAAAGGACGAGACTCAAGGACAGGTTTACGAAGAAGGAAAGATTGGGGAAGATGAAGACCAGAGCTAACAGAAGAAAAGTGGGAACCCAGTTCGGAAGCGACCTGCAACGGGTCCGCCACAAGAGTATCATGGAGGTGAAGGACCGGTGAAACATCGGGAACGAACTTACCCGCTATCTTGCGGATACGCTTCCAGATCTGGGCCAGAGGGGTTTCGGACGTAATTGTCGAGACATAAGATGCCCAACATTCACGTTTAGCCGTACGGATGGCCCTACGGGCCACCGCACTCGCTTTCCGAAAGAAAAGAAAAGAATCGGTCGTCTGCCTACGGCGGTGCTTCTTCCAGGCTGCACGCTTACAGCGGACAGCCCGAGCACAGTCCGCATTCCACCAGGGAACACACTTCCGTGGACCCCGAGAGGAAGAGCGAGGAATAGAGCGGAGGGCAGCGTCGAAGACAGTGTCATGAAAAAGGAGGAGAGCGCGAGAGAGGGGCAGAAGGGAGAGGTCAGAGAGAGTAGCACTGAGGGAAAATAGGGTCCAGTCCGCCTTAGCAAACTGCCACCTAGGGAAAGAGAGGGAAGGGCGAAAAGAGAAAAAGGAAACAAGGATGGGGAAATGATCACTTCCATGGAGGTCATCAAGAACCTGCCATGTGAAATCTAAGTAAAGAGAAGAAGAGCAGAGAGAAAGATCAAGACAAGAAAGGGTACGAGTTCGAGAGTCCAAATGAGTGGGCTCACCAGAATTCAGAAGAGACAGGGAAGAAGAGAGGAGAAACGGCTCAAGGAGGCGACCCCGGGTATTCGTCAGAACGTCACCCCAAAGAGAATGACGACAATTGAAGTCACCCAGCAGGAGCACAGGCTCCGGCAAGGAGTCTAGGAGGTGTTTCAAATCAGGAAGAGAGAGCGGGACACTCGGGGGGAGATAAATGGAACAAACTGTGTACCATTTCCCCACAAAGATACGAGCAGCAGAACAATGGAGAGGCGAAGGAAAAAGTAAAGGAACAAAGGGAACATCAGCCCGAATCAAGAGAGCAGAAGAATTAGAAGCCCCAGCAATGGCTGGGGGGGGGGGGAGAGAAAGGAATAGCCACGAAAACGACCAGGACGAGCACCAAGCATCGGCTCCTGGAGACAGACACAAAGGGGCGAAAACCGCGAAACCAGAAGTTGGAGTTCGAGGAAATTGGCGTAATAACCTCGAACGTTCCATTGAAGAATGGACAACGACGAGAAGAGAAAGGACAAAAACAGAGAACAAGGAAGAAACAAAGGCGAAAGACCAACAGAGCACGTTAAAGAATATCAGGGTCGGGATCAGGGTCAGCAAAGTCAGGGTTAGGGGGCATGGGTAAACTGAGCAAAGACGGAGGGAAGGAAACGGGAGAACAGATCAGAGGTGGGCGGGCAGGGTCCGGAGGAGGAGGAGGAGGAGGAGGAGGAGGAGGAGGAGACAACGGAGAGGAGCAGTCAAGGACAGCAGCAGGAAGAGGGGGAGTAGAAAGAGAGGAGCGCACCCCAGCAAGAGCAGCAACCGAAAGGGAAGCAGGGGCCAAAGAAACCTCCATAGCGGGAACAGGGGGCGCAAGCACTGAAACGGGAGTGGAAGGAGCAACAGAGCCAGAAGGAGGAGCTGAGGAAGAAAGCGAAGCCTTCTTACCCGCCGGGGAAGAGGAAGGAGAGGAGCCAGGCTTACGCTTCTGACTTAAAGAGACCGGTGTCCCAGCAACTACGTACCGGGCAACGGATTCCAGTGTCTCAACAGGAGAAGCCGAACGAGAGCACACACGACGGCCGTTAGGAGAGCGATGGACATCCGCCCGCACCGACAGGCGGCGGGGAGAGCCGATAGATGGAGGAAGAGGATGGGAAGGAGGATGGGAAGGAGGATCGGAGGGGGACGAGGAAGGAGACACAGAAGACACGACAGACCGGGTAGAAGGAAGGGGAACCCCAGACAGAGGACCAGGAGGAGGATCCTTCGGGAGAGAACCCAAAGGGACAGAGGAGGGGGCAGTGGGCGCATCAGGGTCCAAGGCCTGGAAACGGTTGTGAGTCTGAGGAAGGCGGGAAGGACGAGGAGAGGAAGAGCGCAACACGCGAGCATAAGAGATATTAGCATAAGGCGGGAGCCGGCGAACCTGGCGCCTCGCCTCAGGAAAAGATAAACGCTCCCGGTGCTTCAAGTTGAGGACGGCTGCCTCAAGCTTGTAATGGACACACGCACGGGAGAAGGTAGGATGGGCCTCACCGCAGTTGAGGCAACGAGCCTGGGGAGAAGCGCACTCCGACTTAGAGTGACCTTCGCCACCACACAAAGGACAGAGAGAGACAGTCCCGGAGCAGCGGAGGGCACCATGCCCAAACCTCCAGCACTTGTTGCAGAGCCGAGGAGAAGGAATGTACTCCTGGACAGAGCACCTGGCACCAGCAAGAATGACAGAGGGTGGAAGGGTCCTACCATCAAAGGTAATCTTCACAACCCGGAGGGGTTGACGGCGACTACCACGAGGGGGACGAGTAAACGTGTCCACCTGGAGAATAGAATGGCCCTGGGCAGCGAGGATATGTCGAATATCGTCGTGGCAGTCGCGTAGGTCCCGAACACCGGTCGCAACATGGGGCGGGAGCAAAATAGTGCCAACACTGGCATTCAACTGAACGTTCTTCGAGACCCGAACGGGGGTCTCGCCAAGGCAGGATAAGGCAGCCAAGCGGGAAGCAGCATCCTGAGAAGGAGCAGCAACGACACGCGTACCGAGACGAGTGGGGTTAAAAGTAATGGAGGCATCCACGGAATCAATGAGATGTCGATGAAGGGAGAAATCGTCAGGAGGCGCAGAATCAAGAGGGAGGAGATCAAAATATTTGGCCCACGAAGCGGGACCAAACAAGGCTTGATAGGTAGCAGAACTGGAAGGAATCGAGCGAGGGCGGCCGTGACGAGAACGGCGGTGAGAACCCCCAGAGAGAGAGGGGTTAAAAGGCGCAGTAGTTACAACTAGAGAAGGAGCCGCGCCAGGGGACGAGGTAGTCACCACTGGGGGCTTGGGGCTCGACCCAACCACAGAGGAGGGAGGGGAGCCAGGGGAAGGAGTCAGAGAGGCCAAAGGAGGAGCAAGGTCGGGGCCCAATGCAGCGGAGGCTACAGAGCCCGGTCTTCCAATACGGACCGACTCGGGGGCTTGGTCGCCCACCCCACGAGCCTGAAAAGGTAAGCCAGAAGCAGCCGAAACAGGGGTTATCATCTTGACGAAATTACGAATTCACTCACGAATGTGCCCCCACACCCACCATGGAGCCACAATTAGAGGCAGGACACCCAACAAGAAGCTATCGCCGATCTTGTCGGGGCCTCCTAGGGGTGCGTCGTGAGTATACGCCCCACAAACGCCACCTTAAGAAACCGACAGTCCGTCGAGATCGGGTTCAGTGACGAAGTGGGGATTGACAATAAAAGGTTCCCCTCGCTCTCGACGTCGGGTACTGCAGTTCTACGGGTGCAAGAGTATGCCTCCTCAAGCACCCGGGCGTCAAAGTAGAAGAAGTCCAAGGAAAGAACCAGAACGAGCAAAAGGTCGGCAGGAAACGGCAAGCAGATAGGAGAAGAGGGGGGAGAAAAACGAAACAGAAGGAAAAGGAAAAGATGCCCAGCAGAATTGGAGAGGACGGCAGCAGGAGCACAAGGCTAGAAAAGGACAGAGGACTGTCCCAAGGAGCATCACACTCCGGCTGCCGCCCACTAAGCCCCCAGACGGCGACAACGAGCTGAGCGGGGAGGGGGTTTTTGGAGCAAAATTCTGGCTCTTTGCACGTATTCGCAGTTTGAAATTGCGACTTTTTTATACCCAACATATGCCAAGTACTGAAAGTGGCGTTTGGTCACATTTGTCCCAATCCTCCCTGCAATTTTCTAAATATCCCAAACATCCCAATATCGAGGCCTGTGTCATAATTTGGAGCCAACGTCCGGCTCTCTGCACTTATTTTTTGATATTACGACTTTTTATACCCAACATATGCCAAGTACTGAAAGTGGCAGTGAGTCACAATTTGCGCAAACTCCCCTGCAGTTTTCAAAATATCCCAAACATCCGAATTTCGAGGCCCGAGCCATATTTTGTAGCCAAATTCTGGCTCTCTGCACCTATTCGCAGTTAAAGTCGCTCCAAAATATGGTTCAGGCCTCGAAATTGGGAAGTTTGGGATGTTATGAAAACTGCAGGGGAGTTTGTGCCAAATATGACTCACTGCCGCTTTCAGTACTTGGCACATGTTGGGTATAATGAGTCGTAATTTCAAACTGCGAATACGTGCAGAGAGCCTGAATTTGGCTCCAAAATATGGCTCAGGTCACAAAATTGGGATGTTTGGGATTTTTAGAAAACTGCAGGGGGGATTGGGACAAATGTGACCAAACGCCGCTTTCAGCACTTGGCATATGTTTGGTATAAAAAAGTCGCAATTTCAGACTGAGAATACGTGCAGTGAGCCAGAATTTGGCTCCAAAATATGGCTCAGGCCTCGAAATTGGGATGTTTGGGATATTTTGAAAACTGCAGGGAGGTTTGGGACAAATGTGACTCACTGCCGCTTTCAGTACTTGGCACATGTTGGGTATAAAAAGTCGTAATTTCAAACTGCGAATACGTGCAGAGAGCCTGAATTTGGCTCTAAAATATGGCTCAGGTCACAAAATTGGGATGTTTGGGATTTTTTGAAAACTGCAGAGGAGTTTGTCAAAAATGTGACTCATTGCCGCTTTCAGTACTTGGCATATGTTGGGTATAATAAGTCGTAATTTCAAACTGCGAATACGTGCATAGAGCCAGAATTTGGCTCCAAAATATGGCTCAAGCCTAAAAAATTGGGCTGTTTGGGATATTTTGAAAATTGCTGGGAGGTTTGGGACAAATGTGACCAAACGCCGCTTTCAGTACTTGGCATATGTTGGGTATAATAAGTCGTAATTTCAAACTGCGAATACGTGCATAGAGCCAGAATTTGGCTCCAAAATATGGCTCAAGCCTAAAAAATTGGGCTGTTTGGGATATTTTGAAAATTGCTGGGAGGTTTGGGACAAATGTGACCAAACGCCGCTTTCAGTACTTGGCATATGTTGGGAATAAAAAGTCGTAATTTCAAACTGCGAATACGTAAAGAGAGCTTAAATTTGTCTCCAAAATATGGCTCAGGCCACAAAATTGGGATGTTTGGGAATTTTTGAAAACTGCAGAGGAGTTTGTGCAAAATGTGACTCATTACTGCTTCAGTACTTGGCATATGTTGGGTATAATAAGTCGTAATTTCAAACTGCGGATACGTGCAGAGAGCCCGAATTTGGCTCTAAAATATGGATCTGGCCTCGATATTGGGATGTTTGGGATATTTTGAAAACTGCAGGGAGGTTTGGGACAAATGTGACCAAGCGCCGCTTTCAGCACTTTACATATGTTTGGTATAAAATTCGCAATTTCAGACTGCGAATACGTGCATAGAGCCAGAATTTGGCTCCAAAATATGGGACAGGCCTCGAAATTGGGATGTCTGGGATATTTTGAAAACTGCAGGGGGGTTTGGGACAAATATGACCAAACGCAGCTTCCATTACTTGGCATATGTTCCGTATAAAAATTCGTAATTTCAAACTGCGAATACGTGCAGAGAGCCAGAGTTTGGCTCCAAAATATGGCTCAGGCCACAAAATTTGGATGTTTGGGATTTTTTGAAAACTGCAGGGGGGTTTGTGCAAAACGTGACTCATTGCCGCTTTCAGTACTTGGCATTTGTTGTGTATAATAAGTCGAAATTTCAAACTGTGAATACGTGCATAGAGCCAGAATTTGGCTCCAAAATATGGCTCAGGCCTCGAAATTGGGATGTTTCGGATATTTTGAAAACTGCAGGGGGGTTTGGGACAAATATGACCAAACGCCGCTTTCATTACTTGGCATATGTTCCGTATAAAAATTCGTAATTTCTAACTGCGAAAACGTGCAGAGAGCCAGAATTTGGCTCCAAAATATGGCTCAGACCTCGGTATTGGGATGTTTGGGATATTTTGAAAACTGCAGGGAGGTTTGGGACAAATGTGACCAAACGCCGCTTTCAGTACTTCGCATATGTTGGGTATAAAAAAGTCGAAATTTCAAATTGCGAATACGTGCAGAGAGCCAGAATTTAGCTCCAAAATATGGTTCAGGCCACAAAATTGGGAAGTTTGGGATATTTTGAAAACTGCAGGGGAGTTTGTGAAAAATGTGACTCATTGCCGCTTTAAGGACTTGGCATATGTTGGGTAGAAAAAGTCGTAATTTCAAACTGCGAATACGTTTAGAGAGCCTGAATTTGGCTCCAAAATATGGCTCAGGCCACAAAATTGGGATGTTTGTGATTATTTGAAAACTGCAGGGGAGTTTGTGAAAAATGTGACTCATTGCCGCTTTCAGTACTTGGTATATGTTGGGTATAATAAGTCGTAATTTCAAACTGCGAATACGTGCAGAGAGCCAGAATTTGGCTCCAAAATATGGCTCAGGCCTCGAAATGTGGATGTTTGGGATATTTTGAAAACTGCAGGGAGGTTTTGGACAAATGTGACCAAACGCCGCTTTCAGTACTTGGCATATGTTGGGAATAAAATAGTCGCAATTTCAAACTGCGAATACGTGCAGAAAGCCAGAATTTGGCTCCAAAATATTACTCAGGCCTCGAAATTGGGATATTTGGGATATTTCGAAAACTGCAGGGGAGTTTGTGTAAAATGTAACTCACTGCCACTTTAAGGACTTGGCATATGTTGGGTATAAAAAGTCGTAATATCAAACTGCGAAAACGTGCAGAGCGCCAGAATTTGGCTCCAAAATATGGCTCAGGCCTCGAAATTGGGATGTTTAGGATATTATGAAAACTGCAGGGAGGTTTGGGACAAATGTGACCAAACGCCGCTTTCAGTACTTCACATATGTTGGGTATAAAAAAGTCGTAATTTCAAACTGCGAATACGTGCAGAGAGCCAGAATTTGGCTCCAAAATATGGCTCAGGCCTCGAAATTGGGATGTTTAGGATATTATGAAAACTGCAGGGGAGTTTGTGCAAAATGTGACTCACTGCCGCATTCAGTACTTCACATATGTTGGGAATAAAAATCGTAATTTCAAAATGCGAATACGTGCAGAGAGCAAGAATTTGGCTCCAAAATATGGCTCAGGCCACAAAATTGGGATGTTTGGGAATTTTTTAAAACTGCAGGGGAGTTTGTGCAAAATGTGACTCATTGCCGCTTTCAGTACTTGGCATATGTTGGGTATAATAAGTCGTAATTTCAAACTGCGAATACGTGCAGAGAGCAAGAATTTGGCTCCAAAATATGGCTCTGGCCTCGATATTGGGATGTTTGGGATATTTTGAAAACTGCAGGGGGGATTAAGACAAATATGACCAAACGCCGCTTTCAGCACTTGGCATATGTTGGGTATAAAAAAGTCGCAATTTCAAACTGGGAATACATGCAGAGAGCCAGAATTTGGCTTCAAAACATGGCTCAGGCCTCGAAATTGGGATATTTAAATATTTTGAAAACTGCAGGGGAGTTTGTGCAAAATGTTACTCACTGCCACTTTCAGGAATTAGCATATGTTGTGTATAAAAAGTCGTATTTTCAAACTGCGAATACGAGCTGAGAGCCAGAATTTAACTCCAAAATATGGTTCAGGCCTCGAAATTGGGATGTTTGGGATATTTTGAAAACTGCAGGGGGGTTTGGGACAAATATGACCAAACGCTGCTTTCATTACTTGGCATATGTTCCGTATAAAAATTCGTAATTTCAAACTGCGAATACGTGCAGAGAACCAGAATTTGGCTCCAAAATATGGCTCAGGCCTCGATATTGGGGTGTTTAGGATACTTTGAAAACTGCAGGGAGGTTTGGGACAAATGTGACCAAACGCCGCTTACAGTACTTCACATTTGTTGGGTATAAAAAAGTCATAATTTCAAACTGCGAATACGTGCACAGAGCCAGAATTTGGCTCCAAAATATGGTTCAGGCCTCAAAGTTGGGAAGTTTGGGATATTTTGAAAACTGCAGGGGAGTTTGAGCAAAATGTGACTCACTGCCGCTTTCAATACTTAGCACATGTTAGGTATAAAAAGTCAAAATTTCAAACTGCGAATACGTGCAGAGAGCCTGAATTTGGCTCCAAAATATGGCTCAGGCCACAAAATTGGGATGTTTGGGATTTTTTGAAAACTGCAGGGGAGTTTGGGACAAATGTGACCAAACGCCGCTTTCAGTACTTGGCATATGTTGGGTATAAAATTCGTAATTTCAAACTGCGAATACGTGCAGAGAGCCTGAATTTGACTCTAAAATATTGCTCAGGCCTTGAAATTGGGATGTTTGGGATATTTTGTAATCTGCAGGGGAGTTTGTGCAAAATGTGACTCACTGCCGCTTTCAGTACTAGGCATATGTTGGGTATAAAAATTCGTAATATCAAACTGCGAATACGTGCAGAGAGCCAAAATTTGGCTCCAAATAATGCCAAGGCCTCGAAATTTGGATGTTTGGGATGTTTTGAAAACTGTAGGGAGGTTTGGGACAAATGTGACCAAACGCCGTTTTCCTCTCTGGGACTTGTTGTCAACGTACATGGCGCCCCTGCTCGGGGAGGCGTCCATTAGGGAGGATCTGGCCTCCCCCGATGCTGTGAGCCCCTGGGTAGCTGCAGTGAGCACACACTGGCCCAAAAAAGCCAGCTGAATTCAAAGATGAGCTCCAGGCGAGGTGTGGAAAGAAAGTCCTGCCTGGAGCGTTCAAACTGCGCGTCAAGATGGCCGACCTTTCCGTGCGGGAATCTCCTCCACAACGAAATCTTTTATTGTAGAACTGTTGACAACATACTTTTATCTCAACTTAAGTTTTCGCCACGCATATTTTTTTCTCATATGGAAAATACATTATCATCTTCACTATAAATGACTACTATAGCGTGTCATTTCTGCTCACACTCATCTCTAAATGAAATGATTACAAATATTTCCCAAGACATAAACTGCCTCCTCCAGCCCGCCTCTTCCCTCATTCCAAATCCACAAACCCACCAACAATCCTCCAACTTCATGGGAAGGTCAAGCTTCCCATGACCTTGGAGTCATCGGATATGGGTTTGTGGATGACCAGACCTAGCAGTTTATGCCTTTGGGGAGATCTCCCCCCCCCTGGCATATGCATTAATGATATATAATGCATATGCCAGCCAGTCCAAGTCTAATCTTAAGATTATTCTCCTATCTCTCAATTTATTCTTTACCTACTCTTCACAGCAAGTCTTTGTCACCCACATTGAACAATATTCTAAGTCTTCACTACCCCAAAACTTGCCTCGCCACCCAGCTTTTACCTTATCATACATCTTTGCTACCCATCATTTGGTTTGTATTAAACATTCAAGGTTAAATGTTTGCCCTTGATCACCTAGCAGCAATTGAGGATACAGATGTAAGCTGATTGGAGAGTCGCGTTCTGAGTGTAAACTAGTAGAACGTAAGTCAAGAAACTGCAGAGGGCCTATTGTCCTGCACGTGGCACTTCCTATTTATATCCACCTACACATTCATATACGTCTAACCTAAGCTTCAACCAATCAAAGATTCCTATGCATATTATGATCCAGTAATATGGATCCAGTGATCCAGTAGTATGATCCACAATCGATTTGAGAATGGTCCTGGACGGACCGAAACGTCGTTGTCCCTTCACTTTCTAGTGTGTGGTCTGGGCAACATACTTCAGCCACGTTATTGTGACTCGTCGTCTGCACATGATCCAGTAATTTGTTCCACAAATCCACAACCCAGTTACCAAACCAGTATTTACCCAGGTATTTCCTAAATCTGAACTTATCTTCATTTAAAGCCTTATCAATAGCTTCCTTGTTATGCCCATTCATCCACTTGTTTTTCATTCAGTTAAGGTTTTTCCAACATCTCTTCATACGGAAGCTTTCTAATTTGCGGGATTAACTTTGTCATCCTAACTGACGTGTTCTAGTGAATTATGTCCATTCTTTAGCATGGCGATGAAAACTGAACGGCATAATCTAAATGGGACCTAAAAACAATACGTTAATAAACCCAGCCGACTTATTGCTAACTCTTCTATAAATAAATCTATGGGAAAGAAAAGCTCTCAGCCTGCTAACAAGAGTGTACAAATCCACACGGGCCGGGACGAGGATTCAAACCTGCATCCGAGAGCATCCCAGACGCTGCCGTAATCGACTGAGCTACGGCATGGTCAAAAGGAGTTGAAACCGAAGTTCTACTGAAATTACTGGATCCTGCAGCCTCTCCGAGGCACAAACCAAGTGTTAGTGTAACAAGAATGTGAAGTTTTCTACGTCCATCTAGTTCCACCCGCTCCTCCCCAGAACTAGTTGATAACTTTACCTTGACTCCTCTGATCCAATACTTGTCCACACGTGCCACACTCCTGAAAAAATATTTTTTACATATATTAAGGGCAAGTATAAGTAGTTATCAAAAGAATGCACCAAACCAGTTAGACTATGTAGCACCAGGGTAAGTATAAACAGTTTATTTCAAATACAATCGAGTAGGAAAATACAATTATGAATTTCAAGAACACTGGAACCAATCACTGGAAAATGTGAAATTGCAATGGAGATTAATTACAGATTGTATCAACAATAGCGAGTAGGCAAGACTGATAAGACTGCAATAGCCTAACGGAATACATTTTTGTCTCCGACTCATGAGGCTATTGTTAAGCATCAATGTTCTTTTAAAGTTACATAGAAACACATTACCTTATTAGGGTCTTCCACTAAAACAAACCTTTAGCTAACCTTAGTTAAAAGTACTGTGTATTATTAATTTATTTAGCTGTGTATTGGCCTAAATTATATAAATAACATGTTTAAAACCTCTTAAGTACAGTATATGGTCTCTGAGCACTAAACTAACGTTAGAAGCCTAGTGATTACATTGTCAAAAATGACCATTTACAGGTGAATTCATTTTACATCGCAGAGTAAACAAGATGCAAACAATTAACATCTTCCATCTATTAGATAAACTATTATCTAGTCGTCCCTTCAATTTCTAATGTGTGGTTTGGTCAACATATTTCAGCCCCCGTTATTGTGACTCCTCGTCTGCAATTATCTTACCCATTTATCTGCACAATTGCTATCCTGATATGACCACTCCATCGCCCTAGTCGTTAACACTAAACAATCTAGGGCGACTTGTTGCTAAACATTATATGCCACCTTTAGCTTAGCTACAAGACACCGTGTACATATTATGAAACTACCTTTAATGTCATAATGCAGCACTTTGCGCGCTCAAAATACAGATTGACAAACTCCTCAGGAACCGCAGGGGAACCTTTGACAAACCGCCGGCTTCCTGTTGCCGTAGAGGGCTCAATGGAGAAATGGTGGCCCTCTAAAATTTAAGTCAATATTACCTAGGAGTTATGATGTACCAGCCATTAAACATCTGGGACTCACAGTTAATATGAAAACAATCCTTAAGAATAGTTAAACGTATCATTGACTTAAACGAACAACATTGAATATTGAACTGTACGAGTCTCTTGTGGCCCCATCTGGCCTACTGTGTCCTAATATGGAAACCTCACTTCAAAAACACATCAATGATTTTCCGCTTTGGATAAAGTTCAAGACAGCAACAACAATCATGCCAGAACTTGTTCAACTGTCACTACCTCGAATCTTTGAAGGACTAACACTATAAATGTTTAAATTGTTATTGATTTAGATAGATTAGCCTATAAATTTTCCTAGAAATTACCTACTTAATATTATCTGTTAGATTGAGGACCTGCCCGAAGTGCTATGCGTACTAGTGGCTTTACAAGAATGTAAACACACAGTGCTATGTACTCCTTGTCACCTGTCCTCTTAAAAATAGCGTCGCTTTTGGCCGTTTACCCGTATGGCCGAATATGGACGTAATTTGAAAATGAAAACAAAATGTAAATAAATTTGGGATTTTTTTTTTCAACAACAATAAGTAAAGGGTCCTCTGATAGGTTAGGTGGGCAGGAAATTCTCATAAAGTTTCAAAACGTTATGAAAAATGTTAATGGAAAGAATCCTCTTCTAAGCGTGCCGAGTAAGCCGGACGACTCAAACAGAAAACGGAACAGTGCCTCACTTTTGTGAGTCGATTTCATTTCAAATTACGTCCAAATTTGGCCATAGCGCCGCGCATACCAGCCAAAAGTGACGTTAGTTTTAAGAGGACGGGTTGATCAGAAACCCAATATAACTTGTAGTTATATAAATAAATAAATAACAGCCGAGGCCTTTGTAATACTGACCAAGTTGGAGGTCATTAATACAGACCACTTCTCTAAAATGTCATATTTGACACAGACAGGCTGGACAACAGCTTCAAGCTCAACAAGCCACAATGTAACACAGAAAATAGATGTGTTGTTTCCCCCATAGGATTATTAACCCATGAACCCGCTTAACCACTCAAGTCGTAAATGCCGAGTCATTCCTCTTGTTCACAATATACACAAGACAAATCCTCAATAAAGTAAGAGGGAGGGGGGGGGGGGAGTAGGAAGGCTGACCTTTGACAAGGCGCCGCCGTCTTGTCCCCGTCGAGGCCACTGTAGATGGTGGCCTGTAGGTCAATTCATCATAGGAGCCCTTCTCCTTCCATCATTCTGAATCATGCTCATCATATTAACCTGCACCCCCTCAATCCCCCCCCCCAACCATCTTCACACAATCTGTGGCCAACATTTTTCGTTTCATTCAGATTTTCATCAAAATATGTCGAAGATTTCTCTTTGGGTTGTTTTAAGGGGCCTGACAGCCGAGTGGACAGCGCTTCGGATTCGTAATCCTGAGGTTTTGGGTTCGATCCCCGGTGGAGGCTGAAACAAATGGGCACTTTCTTTCACCCTGATGACCCTGTTTACCTATCAGTAAATAAGTTCCTGGGAGTTAGACAGCTGCTATGGGCTGCTTCCTGGGGATGTGTAAGAAAAAGAAGGCCTGGTCGAGGACCGGGCCGCGGGGGACGCTAAGCCCCGAAATCATCTCAAGATAACCTTAAGATTGCTGGCTAACTACTGGCATGGCTATTAAGGCCACCACAAGCGCACTAATGACTTAACTAGCGGGTACACCTATGGCTGCCACCTGACGGTCACCTCTATATTTTCTCTAAATACATATAATATACAAAATAATAACGAATAACAACATGAAGTACACACCCCGAACAATCCTTCCTATATTATGATTGATTAATGATATCTCTGTAACACATTTATTTTTTGCTCACTGGTAATCAACGTGACCCTTGCCAGGCGGCGGCTGGTCGACAAATGAGCCACACATTAAGAAGTGGGACTCCCAGACGCGCCACTCACCCTTACTTCACCATAATATCTAAACTGTCAACCTCTAATACAGTTAAGCATCTGACCACCAGAGGCGCTAATGGTTCCCTGTTATTACGCCATCCATATAATAAGAACATAAGAACAAAGGTAACTGCAGAAGGCCTATTGGCCCATACGAGGCAGCTCCTATTCTATAACCACCCAATCCCACTCATATACTTGTCCAACCCGTGCTTGAAACAATCGAGGGACCCCACCTCCACAATGTTACGCGGCAATTGGTTCCACAAATCAACAACCCTGTTACTGAACCAGTATTTACCCAAGTCTTTCCTAAATCTAAACTTATCCAATTTATACCCATTGTTTCGTGTTCTGTCCTGTGTTGATACTTTTAATACCCTATTAATATCCCCCCGGTTATGTCCATTCATCCACTTGTAAACCTCTATCATGTCACCCCTAACTCTTCGCCTTTCCAGTGAATGCAACTTAAGCTTTGTTAATCTTTCTTCATATGAAAGATTTCTAATTTGGGGAATTAACTTAGTCATCCTACGCTGGACACGTTCAAGTGAATTTATATCCATTCTATAATATGGCGACCAAAACTGAACTGCATAATCTAAATGGGGCCTAACTAGAGCAAGATATAGCTTGAGAACCACACCAGGTGTCTTGTTACTAACGCTGCGATTAATAAATCCAAGTGTCCGATTTGCCTTATTACGAACATTTATGCATTGATCCTTTTGTTTTAAATTCTTACTAATCATAACTCCCAGATCCCTTTCGCAATCCGACTTCGCAATCACACCACCATCTAGCTCGTATCTTGTAACTCTATCATCATTACCTAACCTCAGAACTTTACATTTATCAGCATTAAACTGCATCTGCCAATCCTTTGACCATTTCAAAACCCTATCTAGATCAACTTGAAGTGATAGTGAGTCCTCCTCCGAATTAATTTCCCTACCGATTTTCGTATCATCGGCAAATTTGCAAATGTTGCTACTCAAACCTGAATCTAAATCATTTATATATATTATAAACAACAGAGGTCCCAGGACAGAGCCTTGAGGCACTCCACTTACAACATTTTCCCACTCTGACTTGATTCCATTTATACTAACTCTCTGTTTCCTTTGGTATAGCCATGCCCTAATCCAGCTTAATATAGCACCCCCAATACCATGAGACTCTATCTTTTTAATCAGTCTTTCATGTGGCACTGTATCAAAAGCTTTGCTAAAGTCAAGGTATACAACATCGCAATCCTTACCACTATCAACTGCCTCAACAATGCTAGAATAAAAAGATAACAAATTTGTTAAACATGAACGGCCATTTATAAAACCATGTTGCGACTCAATTATTAATTTATGTTTTTCAAGATGAAGACGAATTTTATTTGCTATTATAGATTCGAGTAACTTTCCCACAATAGACGTTAGGCTAATTGGTCGATAGTTAGACGCAAGTGATCTATCTCCTTTCTTAAAAACTGGTATCACATTAGCAACTTTCCAAAACTCTGGCACTCTGCCTGACTCTATTGATTTATTAAATATGGTTGACAGTGGGTCACAAAGCTCCTCTTTGCATTCTTTAAGCACCCTGGCAAACACTTCATCCGGCCCAGGGGATTTGTTTGGTTGGAGTTTTACTATTTGTTTAAGAACATCCTCCCTGGTAACTGTTAAACTCGTCAACCTGTCCTCGTCCCCACCCACATAGACTTGTTCGGCTGAAGGCATATTGTTAAGTTCCTCTTTAGTAAATACAGATACAAAATATTTATTAAAAATACTACTCATCTCTTCATCACTATCTGTTATTTGACCTGTCTCAGTTTTTAATGGACCTATCCTTTCCCTAGTCTTAGTACGATATAACTGAAAAAACCCTTTAGGATTTGTCTTTGCTTGCCCTGCTATGCGAACTTCATAGTTTCTTTTTGCTTTCCTTATCTCTTTTTTAACATTTCTAACCAGTTGTACGAATTCCTGTTCTAAAGTGACCTCCCCATTTTTAATCCTTTTGTACCAAGCTCTCTTTTTACCTATAAGGTTCTTCAAATTCTTTGTTATCCACTTTGGGTCATTAGTATTCGATCTATTCAATTTGTATGGTATACTACGTTCCTGTGCTTTGTTTAGAATATTCTTAAATAAGTTATATATTGAATCCACATCGAAATCCCCATTTAAGTCACCTATCGCTGGGTTCATGTCTCGCTCCAAGACCGGCCCACACCCCATACCCAAGACTTATAATGATTGTTCTCATTATTCATTGTTGCAACGTGTAAATACATTCAACACACTGTAGTGACAGTGTCAGATGCAGGCGATGAGTCACAATAACGTGGCTGAAGTATGTTGACCAGACCTCACACTAGAAGTTGAAGGGACGACGACGTTTCGGTCCGTCCTGGACCATTCTCAAGTCGATTGTGAAGAGGAGGTAGATACAGGCAATAAATAGGCAAGAGAGAGCTGGGGAGGAAAGTAAGGTGTAGGGGATAGTAGTAATAATGAGAACTGCAGAAGGCCTATTGGCCCATACGAGGTAGCTCCTATTATAACCACCGAAGGAGATAGTAATAGGAATAAGAAGAGGATAGCAAGGGAGCGAAGGAGAAGACAATGGACAGAAAAAGGTGAGAGGGGATAAAGAAAAGGAAAGAGAAAGAAAGATAAATGGAAGGGGTAAGCTTATGTTAAGTCACGTTTGTTAGAAAGTTTAGAGCATTTGAGTATATACTGTGAAAGGGAAGAGTCCACAGCAACAAAGCCAGGACTCAAGTTCATGTTGGGTACATTGTGTATTAGAGCCGATTCTACAAGACGGCGTCTGTGTAGAGTAGAGGCAGGAAAGATTATTTTGGAGGAAGACCAATCAATGGGATGATTAGAATCCCTCACATGGCAGAAGAGAGTATTGTTAGTGTCTGCAGACTTAACACTTCTCTTTTGTTCTTTAAGTCTGCCATTCAGTTTGCGCAAATGAATATTTTTTCACCCTCATTGTTTGCCGTGATCGCCAACATGGTATTTAGAAAAAGTTGATCTGCTGCTGACCTCTTGCTAAATCTCTCCAATAAGTGACATTAGACGCTGGATGAATCATAGATCAGCAGTGTTGTTGATCTAAATATAGCAGGTGCATTTGAGTGGGTCTGGATTAGTAGGAAAGCATCAAACACTAGCCCCTATCAGTCACCATTCTGCAATATAAAAAAAATCCCCCATGCTTTCCACATCACTTGTAATACAGGAAATATGGAGTGGATTAACAGGAATGAAAGAGGACCAAGTCAGAGAGAGAGAGAGCTGAGGGTCAAGGAAGTCTATGTTCCCACTCTATTACAGGCCAAAACAAAAATTCATACCTTGGATTAATTTCCAACTGAGGCTGCAAAAGTGAGTATCTGGTCTCTTCGGGTACTGTGTAAATTGAGTGCGTACGAAGTGTCTTGCTGCACCCATCTCTTCCACAGTGATGACACATGGTTGCGACTCCAGACGAGAAGTAGCCTTCACTCCCCAACATCGTCCAGCCAACACAGTTTTTAGCCAGTCCATAAATTCATTTGCTTGGGAACGACGAAGACTACTCTCAGCTGACACTGTAACAAAAAATTGGACACAATTTATATGTTATATGCAATAAAAACCCAGAGTTGAATTTAATGAAACGCCATTTTCTGGGTGAGACCTGGAGGTTCCCCGGAGCTTACTAGGCTGATATGCTAATGTCAGCCTTTGGCATCAGTCATGTGTATGGAGTTCTGTGGGCCTACCGGGGATCACGAGGCAGAACCTGGCCCCCTCAGAGAGGGGGCCAGGCATGGGGAGCAATGGCCTATAGAAACCCTCGTGTGGTTGGAAGCATTCTATGTCTGCCATCGACCAGGTCAGGCACCCAGAAAGGTAAGCATCCCAAAACAAACCCCTATTCTGGTGAAATTGTTGATACCACAAGCCGAACAAGTGGATAGAACTCCCCCTAAAAGAAACGAGTATGACGTCACACGTCGCCGTGCCGCTTTCTGCACAGCTGGTGGGAGCCTCAGACCCCCTACGCCGGCTATCCACCCTTCAGTTCTGAGGCTGGATGTCAAAACATGCAAAAAACGGCCGACCAGAGGGAGGGAGGGAGGGATGCCGGGGAGCCTCCGGGTCTCGCCCAGAAAATGGCATTTCATTACATTCAACGCTGATTTTCTGGGGGGAGCCCCTCCGGCTCCCCAAAGCTCCTCAGAGCTACTTACCAAACGACAAAAACATGAGGGACTTACCCCAGAGGCAGTTGGCACTCACCCCTCAAAGCGAAGTCGAGACAACTGGCTGCAACCATCGACCCAAAGCAACACAGGCCTCGGATCATTGACCAAGTAGCGCGCTGCCAGGACCCTGTCCGACCGCCAAAATCTCCGCACCCGAATCTCGGCCCAAGACATGTTACCGAAGACGGCAGCTGTAACACTGTAAAAGTGTTTGGTTTAGTTTAATACATATATAGAATATGAGTCAGAGACAGGGATTTGGGAAGGCACCAGTTGTCTGCCGGAGATCTCACACCCTCTAAAGAGTTAATGACCCCAAGTGACCTGAGATCAGATCATGTGAACTTCACCTTGCTTCTGCTAATCTCATAATTGGAGCCTGGTAGCCTTCAAACATGCCGACGTTTAAGGAGTGGCTTGGTAGAGTGCCGGAGGCTATCTACTTGTGGGCGGAGTTAGTTACTAGGGTCCCCAATATATACTCGTAGAACTATCGATTCGAGAGGAATAGGAGACCAGCCAGCGGAGCAGAGCAGAGGCCAGCCGTCGAGATAGGCCGTCACCAGACGGGGGGTGACGCTGCTTGAAAATTGCAGACTCCCCCCCCCCCCTTCTCTATTCAACTTAGACTCAGTACTCGGTGAGTGAACATTTAGGTGACTTGGTCGTGTTTTACAAGTGTTGTGTGATGATCAGTGGCAGTCAGTTGTAGTGTTCTCAGATTCTTGGAGGATGACTCACTTTGAATATTAATCTTTAACATTTTAATTGGATTGCTTAAGTTATGATACTTATCATGAAAAATATAATTGTTGAATTTATTATTTAAATGGACTTTATTTTGACCCTAGAGATTTTGAGTTGAGGTGAGAAAGCCTCTGTGGTTACTGGTTTCATGGTTTAGAATGAGTACATGGTAAAGATGGGACCATACTAATAATGATCTCTTGATAACATCTTTGGTGAATATTGTGATACAGACAAGTTCCATTCCTTGTCTTGTATGTAATGATCATGAATGGATGGTGGCAGCATTTCGTCTTCTACTTTCTACTCTTCTACTTCTACCTATCTACACCTCTCCCTCCACCCCTCTCTAAACTCTCACTTTCCACTAATGACCCTCCTCGCTCCTCCCACCTCTCTCCCTCTCAACCCAAACCCTCACTAATTACTTCACTATTCATTTCTTTCCTTTCGTTTCCTCTTATACGTTTGTGGCAATGATTCTGTATTCTAGAGTTCTCTCTGGAGTTTCGGGTAGCTGATCCAGTTACGGCGCCTTGTGGTCTTAGCACCTAGGTAGTCAAATACCTAGGTTACAAGGTGTTGAACGAGAGGTTGCCTTAGGAACTCTAGGGGTGCTCTAGAATAGTTAGCTAACTGAGGACGGGATAACGGACTAGAGAGAGCTGTTTCCCCCGGCCTCGTTAGTTAACTGGGGGGTGGAATAATGGACAAGATAGAGCTATTTCCCCCACCCCCGTTACACAGCAATGAGCAGCAAACTTACGAATGACGTGGCCAGGGGGATAGACCGTAGGCTGGCTAGACCGAATAACCCTACAGACGACCTGGGAGACTCGAACCCTGAAAAAGGGAAGGAGGGAGACCGGATCAACCTAAAGCGAGTAACCCGACACAGAAGCCGTGGCGCGCAAATGACGGTGGAGAGCCGCAACCAGACAACACATGATGCACCCACAGCCTGACCAACCAAGCATCAACAACCCAAGGACCCCTCCGGAAAGCAGCCATCTCATTCTTTGCCAGAAAAGCAGAAGTGGGACAAACTGCAAAAGTGCTGGTGCAAATCCTGAGGCATTACGAGCAGGGCAAGTACAGTGTCGACCCATTACAGATGAAGCCACCCCAGGTGGCACATGCAACCCGGCCTCAGACTCCACCTATGGCCTACCTCGACCAACTCATGGGCATAGCTCTCTTCCTGGCCAGAGCAGAGCACCCGGACATTCTCTGAGAGCCAATCTGGAAGGAGCTCAAGGAGGCTCAGCAAGTCTACGACAGAACCCAAGTGCCGACAGGCCCGAAGGTAATCCACCACAAACAATGCCAACAGCGAGGGAAATAACATGAAGCTGCAGCTCACTAACTTTTGTGTGAAAGGGCGGAGCCAAAGATAGGCATCAAGGGGCTCAAAGTCGAGACCCTTTAAAACCTAGAACACTTTCCCAAGTCCACGCCACTCCAGCATGCAGGGATCGGCAAAGCCGCGCCAAGAAAAGTGAGAAAAACAATGGGGTGTCAGCTAGACAGAACGACCGAAAAACCTTGGACTGTACCAAATAGGATAAGAAGGACCTGAACTCAAAACAGGCCAGGGCCAAAGCCAAGGAAAAAACTGGGCCACACAACAGAAGCTCATGCTCCTCCAAAGGGGAAGACATGAGGACAGAAACCTCCAAAAAGATGCCTACCCCCAGGGAAACCCAAAGGAACCCCGAGAGCAAAATTGAGAGGGAGTCGAACCCAAGTCAAAAAACTTACAGGTATGAAATATCCCACTCCTGCATAAAAATACCATGCATGAGTATGAAAATATCCCACCCCAGTAGGAGTATGAGTAGCCTGGGAGAAGCTTCGGCACAGCTTGTTTTAACAAAATAACTGGTCACACAGACCACAATGCACCCCACCAACCAAAACACTTCCAAACCAAGGAAAAACAAAGTCACAGATTTACTTATTAAAGGCTTTAATATATTTAATTTATTTAATAACACAGATTAAAGGTTTACCTTAAGGGCGAGGACCACCACAAGTGAGGAAGCCCCCCTGAAAGGAGTGTTGACTGAATGCCCCCAGGGAAAGATAACCTTCACCATGCAAGGCTAGTACTTACAGAGCGCACAGGGAAGGAAACCCTGAGCACATGCAGTTCCAGTACACTAAACTCCTGGCTCACGCACACATCCCTATAGGAACACACCGCCTCAAAAGCAAAAACACCAAAGAAAACGGATACCAGAGCCAGAGCAAAGTGACTACCAGGCCCGGACATCAGTATAGAACTAGACTCTGCACGGCCTGGCTGACCCAGGCAGGTGGGTGGGGGCAGACTAGTGAAGAAGGGGGGGGCAGACTAGTGAAGAAGGGGGGGGGGCAGACTAGTGAAGAAGGGGGGGGGGGCAGACTAGTGAAGAAGGGGGGGGGCAGACTAGTGAAGAAGGGGGGGGGGGGCAGACGAGTGAAGAAGAGGGGGGGGGCAGACTAGTGAAGAAGAGGGGGGGGGGCAGACTAGTGAAGAAGAGGGGGGGGGCAGACTAGTGAAGAAGGGGGGGGCAGACTAGTGAAGAAGGGGGGGCAGACTAGTGAAGAAGAGGGGGGGCAGACTAGTGAAGAAGAGGGGGGCAGACTAGTGAAGAAGGGGGGGGCAGACTAGTGAAGAAGGGGGGGGGCAGACTAGTGAAGAAGAGGGGGGGGGCAGACTAGTGAAGAAGGGGGGGGGCAGACTAGTGAAGAAGGGGGGGGGCAGACTAGTAAAGAAGGGGGGGGCAGACTAGTGAAGAAGGGGGGGGCAGAGTAGTGAAGGGGGGGGCAAGTTTTACAAAATTTTGTTTTCATTGTGGGGGAGTTCGTTTGGGAAATTTTAGGCTACGGTTTCGTTTTAACCATGCAGTAGTCTGTTTTGATTTGTTTATCTTGCTAGGAGCCTTCCCTTGGATGGTGGAAAAGATGATAAACTTTACCTTTATTTAAAGTGTTCACAGGCCATTGCTCCCTGGTCCTCTCTGAGGGGGGGGGGGCAGGATCTGGCTCATAGTTGTTTTGTTGTATAAGATTCGCTCCTTGGAACAAAAAGTTCAAAGTAGCACGGGCTATGGTGAGCCCGTAGTGGACTTTTTTCTCATAGTCCACAGAAGGCCAACAGAACTCTGCAACTGATGACACCTAGTAGTATGGCACTTATTCAGTGTGATTGCTTCAGAGAGCTGACAATTTCCCTCACAGAAAATATAATAACAAAAGCAGTATTAAAAATCAAATTAATGATTTGAATGCACTTGTGTGCAAAGATTCAATGGGCATTATGGAATTTTAATTGATCCAGATTGTAGATGAATGTAGACAATTGGAAAATTACGAGAACAGAAAATTATGGGACACCAGTTATTTCACATTAATATACAAATTAAAAGAGGAGGGGAATTAGCAGTAATATCAGATTTATTTTAAAATTTTCACCAAAGAATGAATAAAAACTTATAAACAATGTTTTTCTATGTCGTTTTAGCAGCCAGTTAGAGAAGTTATACAATAGTTGTTAAGTTTCTTACTTCCTTCGTTATCAACTGCTTCTTTATCCTGACGCATTTCTTTCTCTACAGAAACAATTTTCCTGTTAGTGAATTCCCGTAGCTGCATGAGAACTGCTTCATCATAGGCCTCGTAGCAGAATAACACTTCCACATTGCGTTCCTGCACAGGAGAAAAAAGAAACACATTAACTGCTATATCCTCAGTATCATAATTCTAAGAACTGTCCAGCATTGCAAATATCACTAAATTATTGTATTGAGTGGAACACCTTAAACCTAAATGGTTCAGAGATTAAGGTGTGGATGAACAAGTAAGTCTGTTTTAGGCCTGGAACAGTTCCACACCGGCTAGTCTTAGATGATATAACTACTATTTGAGTCTTATTATTTCCACAACCTATTTTTTTCAGGGGAAAGCCCCTAATGGCTCCCTGAAGCTACTATACTGATATAGCACCAAACTACAAGGTGCCATCAGTTGTGGAGTTCGTATTGACAGAACCTGACCCACCTCACAGGTGCAGGGAGCAAAGACAGTTATGAAAAAAATTATGTCAACTTATTTCTGTTTGCCACCACCAAAGCAAGGCACCTAGAAAATCAATGCAACAAAATAGACCACAGCCTCAAAACCACTAAATGAACAACAATGTAAACAAACAATTGAAAATTCATGAAACTTGAGCTAGTTCATTTGCCACCACATATATGGTGGGTGCATCCTCCAGTTCCTTGCACTAATGGAATTATTGCAATGATGCATATGGGGACATATGCGTGTTTAAGGAGGGAAGTGGTGTTGTAATCCACAAGTTAGTAGGAATTATTTGCTAGAGGATCATTACTACAACACTTAACGAATGATGATTGGAAGTACATGTCAAGTAGACAGACTATGGATCACATATCTAAGAAAGGTCAATGGATTAAGACCGAAGCTGTTTAGCCAAATTAATAATTCCTAGAAAAAGGAATTATTCTTCGTCAGGCTTCTAGGATCAAGGTTACCGCTCTAGGGATAAGGTTAATCGGATTATACCTTCCTTGAGAGGCGGGGTGAAATGGTTGAGGTAGATGGCTGATTGGAGCCAGTCTGAATGTGGGAGTTGAACTGAAAAGTCCTCTGGATCTCCGTTTGCGGCAGCAGAGAAGTGTAGCAGACATCTATGCGAGAACCTGATGTGATCTTAGTGACCAAGTTAAGTCTGCAGTATGTGAGTATTGAATGAAAGACTAACCGGGTGTGGAGCGTTGTAGTAATCATTCCGTATTAGGGACTTAGCGGAAGTTACGAGTGCAAGTGGTGATCGCGGAGGTCAAGTGGTCTATGGGTATTGGAAGTGTATTGACCTAATAGAGTATGTTAATGTTATTATTTGTCAGAGTCTATTCTTTGTAATTAAATGACAAAACCCAACGGCCTTTAAATACCTTCCATATGTTCATTCATTGTGTTCCAGTACAAACCTAGTGGTACGCCTCAAGGGTCTGGTGTGTGTTGGAGTATAGGTGGTAGTAATGGTTGCTGAGGCAAGGTGTTATGTGTTGTGCAATCGCTGTGTTCGGAATGAACCGGGGTTCAGCGTCACGACATCTGCACCTATTCGCAGTTTGAAATTCCGACTTTTTATACCAAAATTCTGCCAATTACTGAAAGCGGCGGCGGGTCAAATTTTGCCCAAACCCCCCTGAAGTTTTTTAAAATATCCCAAACATCCCAAATTCGATACCTGAGCCATATTTTGGACCCAAATTCTGGCTCTCTGCACCTATTTGCAGTTTGAAATTCCGACTTTTTATACCAAAAATCTGCCAATTACTGAAAGCGGCGATGGGTCAAATTTTGCCCAAACCCCCCTGCAGTTTTCAAAATATCCCAAACATCCCAAATTCGATACCTGAGCCATATTTTGGACCCAAATTTTGGCTCTCTGCACCTATTCGCAGTTTGAAATTCCGACTTTTTATACCAAAAATATGCCAATTACTGAAAGCAGCGGTGTATCACATTTTGCCCAAACCCCCCTGCAGTTTTTAAAATATCCCTAACATCCCAAATTCGATACCTGAGCCATATTTTGGATCAACATTCTGGCTCTCTGCACCTATTCACAGTTTGAAATTACGACTTTTTATACCAAAAATATGCCAATTACTGAAAGCGGCGGTGGGTCACATTTTGCCCAAACCCCCCTGCAGTTTTCAAAATATCCCAAACATCCGTAATTCGACGCCAGAGCCACATTTTGGAGCCAAAATCTGGCTCTCTGCACGTATTCGCAATTTGAAATTCCGACTTTTTATACCGAAAATATGTCAATTACTGAAAGCGGCGGTGGGTTCTTCTTAATTCTAAATGCCCACCCGGGAAGGAGTGAATGCGGAGCAAGGAGCTGGGAACTGAGTCCCTGACCAAGAGGGCAAGTCCCCCTCCACCCCGTACTGGCCGATCTTGTCTATAGACCGAATACCCCAACACCGTGAAGCAAAGGTCGTCAGTAAGCCAAGTCTCACAGAATCCCACGATCAACGGTGTTGCGCTGGCGATAAAATTGCATATTATTTGCGTCTTCTTAAAAAGGGAGTGGGCATTCCAAAACACCACAGTATTCTCAGGATGGGGCGCCATTTACCCTGAAATACAACAGCTCACTTTTTGACCACCTGTGCACAGACGTCGCCAAAAGGGAAACCACCAGAAAAAGCCTTAAAACCCTCATACAAAGTAAAATGTGTGGTATCAATGACAGCCAGTCCAAAGGCTGTTGATCATTGTTCGGCTCGCGATCTCTCTTGACGGCGCCAGCGACTGGTGGGTGCTTCGCTCTGGGCCTCATGTTCCACCGGTGTCACAATCCCCTGGGAAAGCGCCTGGGGGACCAGAGGATCGTCAGGGCTGTCTGATGGAGCAGTACCTACTGAACGATGGGTGTGTCGACGACGCCGGTGTTGGCTTCTTTGAGGAGAGGCAGGAGGGTGTCGAGTGCCAGGCTCCGGCCGAGACTGAGCGTCCATGTCTGTATCCGTGGATGAGTTTCCGTCCATGTCAAGGCTACCCAGGAGGGAAAATTGATTAGCAACCTGGGCGTATGAGGCATGTGACTGGGACAGGCAAGAGGGTCTGCTAGTTCTTACTTGTGATGAGGCCCGACCAGGGGAAACCTGGAGGCGAGAAGAAGCGATAGGCTGATTGAGAGCGTGCAACCTCTGGAGCAGCTCCTGTCGAGGGGTCTCCGCTGTTTTATGATCGATGTCCAACCGGAGGGCCTCAAGATATACCGGGCAACCTCAAGATATACCAGGCAACTCTTGGACGTAATCTTGTGATGGTCATGGCATAAAAGACAGCGAGGTTAATCAGAGCACCCACCGTTATATCTGTCTGTATGGCCTGTTTTGCCGCAGTTTGCACAGTGTGCTGCATTACGGCAGGCGACGCGACTGTTGCCCAATAGATAACAAGCGTAACATCGTAACACAGGGAAGTTGTAGGGCTGGACCTGATACGAGGTCCTGTGTAGTGCCACCCGATCAGGGAGGGGCCCATCGAACTTTACACAGACCATGGATGTCGGGTTTGCTGCTCCGCGAATCCTGGTAACTTCCAATAATCCCGCTGATGGATGTTATCCACATCAACACTCTGGACATTGGGCCAATCTTCCCATACCGGCCCCGAGACTGCTCCTGCGACAATACCTGTCGGCACCTGACAGGCCAGTCCCCCAACTTAATAATGTCGGATACACGGATGTGTGATAGAGCCTCCTTTTTTATGTGTAGCTTCAGTGCTGCACTCCTACCCAGGGTACGCACGGTCTCAGGCAGGCAATGTGGCCACAATACCGAAGCCTCAATTGCTGCACCTAAGGTACGAGGATTTGCAACCACGCACTGAGCACTGAGCTGATTCTGACTGGATTAGGACAACCACAAACGAGGAATGAGGTACCACAAGAGAAAGGTCTTCTAAAGGCAAAGACATTCTCTTAGCATCTCGCTTTGGCGCAGCATCAGCCGATTCATTTTCCAGCAGACGTTTTCCTCTCTGGGACTTGCTGTCAACGTACATGGCGCCCCCGTTCGGGGAGGCGTCCATTAGGGAGGCTCCGGCCTCCCCCGGTGCTGTGAGCCCCAGGGTAGCTGCAGTGAGCACACACTGGCCCAAAAAAGCCATCTAAATTCAAAGATGAGCCCCAGGCGAGGTGTGGAAAGAAAGTCCAGCCAGGGGCGTTCAATTTGAGCGCCAAGATGGCCGACCTTCGGCCGGGAATCTCCTCCACAACCAAATCTTTTAGTGTGGAGTTCTTGCCAACCTACTTTTATCTGGCATGTATTATGCCAGTTTTCGCCTCGCATAATTTTTTCTCGTTTGGAAAATACATTATTATCTTCACTATAAATTACTACTATAGTGTGTCATTTCAGCTCACACTCATCTCTAAATAAAATGATTACAAATATATCCAAAGACAAAAACTGCCTCATCCAGCCCGCCTTTTCCCTCTTAGAGTTGGAGTTGGAGGGTTTGTGGATTTGGAATGAGGGAAGAGGCGGGCTGGATGAGGCAGTTTATATTGAGGCAGCTCCATATTTTGAAGCCAAATTCTGGCTCTCTGCACGTATTCCCAGTTTGAAATTACGACTTTTTTATACCCAACATATGCCAGGTACTGAAAGCGGCGTTTGGTTACATTTGTCCCAAACATCCCAGCAGTTTTCAAAATATCCCAAACATCACAATATCGAGGCCTGAGCCATATTTTGGATCCATATTCTGGCTCTCTGCACGTATTCGCAGTTTGATATTACGATTTTTATACCCAACATATGCCAAGTACTGAAAGCGGCAGTGAGTCACATTTTGCACAAACTCCCCTGCAGTTTTCGAAATATCCCAAACATCCCAATTTCGAGGCCTGAGCCATATTTTGGAGCCAAACTCTGGCTCTTTGTACGTATTTGCAGTTTGAAATTACGAATTTATATACCCAACATATGCCAAGTACTGAAAGCGGCGTTTCGTCACATTTGTCCCAAACCTCCCTGCAGTTTTCAAAATATCCCAAACATCCCAATTTCGAGGCCTGAGCCATATTTTGGAGCCAAATACTGGCTCTCTGCACGTATTCGCAGTTTGTTATTATGATTTTTATACCCAACATATGCCAAGTTCTGAAAGCGGCAGTGCGTCACATTTCGCACAAACTCACCTGCAGTTTTCGAAATATCCCAAATATCCAAATTTTAAGGCCTGAGCCATATTTTGGAGCCAAATTCTGGCTCTCTGCAAGTATTCGCAGTTTGAAATTACCACTTTTTTATACCCAACATATGCCAAGTACTGAAAGCGGCGTTTGGTCACATTTGTCTCAATCCCCCCTGCAGTTTTCAAAATATCCCAATTATCCCAATTTCGAGGTCTGAGCCATATTTTGGAGCCAAATTCTGGCTCTCTGCACGTATTCGCAGTTTGTTATTTCGATTTTTATACCCAACATATGCCAAGTACTGAAAGCGGCAGTGAGTCACATTTTGCACAAACTCCCCTGCAGTTTTCAAAATATCCCAAACATCCCAATTTCGAGGCCTGAGCCATATTTTGGAGCGGAACTCTGGCTCTCTGCACGTATTTGCAGTTTGAAATTACGAACTTTTTATACCTAATATATGCCAAGTACTGAAAGCGGAGATTGGTCACATTTGTCCCAAACCCCAATGCAGTTTTCAAAATATCCCAAACATCCCAATTTCGAGGCATGAGAAATATTTTGGAGCCAAATTTTGGCTCTCTGCACGTATTCGCAGTTTGAAATTACGAATTTATATACCCAACATATGCCAAGTACTGAAAGCGGCGTTTCGTCACATTTGTCCCAAACCTCCCTGCAGTTTTCAAAATATCCCAAACATCCCAATTTCGAGGCCTGAGCCATATTTTGGAGCCAAATTCTGGCTCAATACACGTATTCGCGGTTTGAAATTACGACATTTTATACCCAACATATGCCAAGTACTGAACACGGCGTTTGGCCACATTTGTCCAAAACCCCCCCTGCAGTTTTCAAAATATCCCAAACATCCCAATTTCGAATCCTGAGCCATATTTTGGAGCCAAATTCTGGCTCTATGCACGTATTCGCGGTTTTAAATTACGACATTTTATACCCAACATATGCCAAGTCCTGAAAGCGGCAGTGAGTCACATTTTGCACAAACTCCCCTGCAGTTTTCGAAATATCCCAAATATCCCAATTTTGAGGCCTTAGCCATATTTTGGAGCCAAATTCTGGCTCTCTGCACGTATTCGAAGTTTGAAATTACGACTTTTTATACCCAACATATGCCAAGTACTGAAAGCGGCGTTTCGTCACATTTGTCCCAAACCTCCCTGCAGTTTTCAAAATATCCCAAACATCCCAATTTCGAGGCATGAGCCATATTTTGGAGCCAAATTCTTGCTCTATGCACGTATTCGCTGTTTGAAATTACGACTTATTATAACCAACATATGCCAAGTACTGAAAGCGGCAGTGAGTCACATTTTGCACAAACTCCCCTGCAGTTTTCGAAATATCCCAAATATCCCAATTTCGAGGCCTGAACAATAATTTGGAGCCAAATTCAAGCTTTCTGCACGTATTCGCAGTTTGAAATTACGACTTTTTTATGCCCAACATATGCCAAGTACCGAAAGCGGCTTTTGGTCACATTTGTCCCAAACCCCCCCTGCAGTTTTCAAAATATCTCAAACATCTCAATTTCGAGGCATGAGTCATATTTTGGAGCCAAATTTTGGCTCTCTGAACGTATTCGCAGTTTGAAATTACGAATATATATACCCAACATATGCCAAGTACTGAAAGCGGCGTTTCGTCACATTTGTCCCAAACCTCCCTGCAGTTTTCAAAATATCCCAAACATCCCAATTTCGAGGCCTGAGCCATATTTTGGAGCCAAATTCTGGCTCTATGCACGTATTCGCAGATTGAAATTACGACTTTTTATACTCAACATATGCTAAGTCCTGAAAGCGGCAGTTAGTCACATTTTGCACAAACTCCCCTGCAGTTTTCGAAATATCCCAAATATCCCAATTTCGAGGCCTGAGCCATATTTTGAAGCCAAATTCGGGCTCTCTGCACGTATTCGCAGTTTGAAATTACGACTTTTTATACCCAACATTTGCCAAGTACTGAAAGTGGCATTTGGTCACATTTGTCCCAAACCTCCCTGCAGTTTTCAAAATATCCCAACTATTCCAATTTCGAGGCATGAGCCATATTTTGGAGCCAAATTCTGGCTCTATGCACGTATTCGCGGTTTGAAATTACGATATTTTATACCCAACATATACCAAGTCCTGAAAGCGGCAGTGAGTCACATTTCGCACAAACTCCCCTGCAGTTTTCGAAATATCCCAAATATCCCAATTTCGAGGCCTGAACAATATTAATTTTGGAGCCAAATTCTAGCTTTCTGCACGTATTCGCAGTTTGAAATTACGACTTTTTTATGCCCAACGTATGCCAAGTGCTGAAAGCGGCGTTTGGTCACATTTGTCCCCCCCCCCCCCCCAGCAGTTTTCAAAATATCTCAAACATCCCAATTTCGAGGCCTGAGCAAAATTTTGGAGCCAAATTCTGGCTCTATGCACGTATTCGCGGTTTGAAATTACGACATTTTATACCCAACACATGCCAAGTCCTGAAAGCGGCAGTGAGTCACATTTCCCACAAACTCACCTGCAGTTTTCGAAATATCCCAAATATCCTAATTTTGAGGCCTGAGCCATATTTTGGAGCCAAATTCTGGCTCTCTGCACGTATTCGCAGTTTGAAATTACCACTTTTTTATACCCAACATATGGCAAGTACTGAAAGCGGCGTTTGGTCACATTTGTCCCAAACCCCAATGCAGTTTTCAAAATATCCCAAACATCCCAATTTCGAGGCATGAGAAATATTTTGGAGCCAAATTTTGGCTCTCTGCACGTATTCGCAGTTTGATATTACGAATTTATATACCCAACATATGCCAAGTACTGAAAGCGGCGTTTGGTTACATTTGTCCCAAACCTCCCAGCAGTTTTCAAATTTATCCCAAACATCACAATATCGAAGCCTGAGCCATATTTTGGAGGCAAATTCTGGCTCTCTGCACGTATTCGCAGTTTGATATTACGATTTTTATACCCAACATATGCCAAGTACTGAAAGCACCAGTGATTGCTATGAAAGCATTATCATAGCAATATGGAAGTTGTAGTGAAGGACCTGGTGACTCTAGTGGGAGCCCTGAGGACAGAGTTGGACTCTCTGCGGGAGGAGGTGCGTCAGCTTAAAAAACAACGAGAAGTAACGAAGGAGGAGACCAGCAGTAAAGGGACCTCGTCTTGGAGAGTTGCGAAAGACAGGGGCCTTAAGAAGACTTTGATAAAGCCGCCTTCAAACGCCATAGCAACTTCAAATTCATTTGACGTTTTGGAGGACGAGTGCTGTGGAGAGACTGTGGATCGCGCAAAAGGGAAAGCAACGAAGAGAAAGGAAGCGCAGGCCCCTCAGAAAGTAAAGGAAGTACCTAAGCAAACATTAGTTGTGGGAGATTCCCAGATAAGGTATTTGGATAGAACGTTTTGTGCTAGAGATAGGGGGAACAGGTTAAGGGTTTGCTATCCCGGAGCTGGCATTGGTGATATTATAAACAACATGAATGATATTATGGCTGGTAATGGGAACAATCCCATTATTTGCATTAGCGTGGGAGGAAATGATGTTGGTCGAGTCAGGAGTGAGGAACTGATTCAGAGGTATAAAACAGCCATAGAGTTAGTTAGGAGCAAGGGAGGAATCCCGATCATATGTGGCATTCTTCCAAGAAAGGGAGTGGGAAATGAATGGATATCGAGGGCACTTGGTGTCAATTGCCGGCTGGAAAGATATTGCAAATCAAATGCAATATCTTTCATAGACAACTGGGAACACTTCTATGGAAGAAATGAAATGTATGCTCGTGATGGGGTGCATCTATCGAGAGCTGGGGTTGTTGCTGTTGCGAACTCGCTAGAAGAAGTGGTTAGAGGTGTTTGTTTGGGTTTAAACTGTTAGTAGATAGAGGTATGGGAATTGATTTGGAGGAAGGAGGTAATAAAAGTATGTGTTTGTGGGAGAAAGGAATTGGCAAAACGATCAGGGAAAGAGAAGGTCCGCAAAATAACAATTCACTTAGGGTATATTACACTAACAGTAGAAGTCTAAGAAATAAAATTAACGAATTAAATGCTCTTGTCTGCACAGAAAAAATAGATATTATTGCACTTACCGAAACGTGGATGAATGTAGAAAATAGAGAACTATTAGCTGAATATCAAATATATGGATTTAAACTATTTCACACAGATAGATATATTAGACGAGGAGGTGGAGTAGCCATATATGTTAGGGACAATTTGAAATGTAGTCTCAAAGAGGGAATCAAAACAGAGCCACACACAGAAACTATTTGGATTGAATTAAACGAAAAAGCTAATAATATTATAATAGGAGTAATATATAGGCCACCAAATTTAGACAGAATGGAAGCAAAGCATCTATGGGATGAAATATCTAGAGCATCTAGATCTAACAGTATTTATGTCATGGGTGACTTTAATTTTAGCGGAATAAACTGGTTGAACAAAACAGGGAATAGTGAAGCAGAAGATTTTCTAGAATTAATTGACGATTGCTTTCTTACGCAACACATTAAGGAACCAACACGGGAAAATAATATTTTAGATTTAGTGTTAACTAACAGGGAAACGCAAATTAATGACATCGAAATAGGGAGTGAGCTAGGGAGCAGTGATCACAAAGAAATCAGATTTAGCATAGAATGGAATAGACCAGTAGGAGAAAATTCTGTTAAAGTGCCAGATTTTCGAAAAGCTGATTTTAATAGCCTAAGAAATTTTTTGGGTCAAATTGATTGGAAAGGCTTGGGTATGGGGTGTGGGCCGGTCTTGGAGCGAGACATGAACCCAGCGATAGGTGACTTAAATGGGGATTTCGATGTGGATTCAATATATAACTTATTTAAGAATATTCTAAACAAAGCACAGGAACGTAGTATACCATACAAATTGAATAGATCGTATACCAATGACCCAAAGTGGATAACAAAGAATTTGAAGAACCTTATAGGTAAAAAGAGAGCTTGGTACAAAAGGATTAAAAATGGGGAGGTCACTTTAGAACAGGAATTCGTACAACTGGTTAGAAATGTTAAAAAAGAGATAAGGAAAGCAAAAAGAAACTATGAAGTTCGCATAGCAGGGCAAGCAAAGACAAATCCTAAAGGGTTTTTTCAGTTATATCGTACTAAGACTAGGGAAAGGATAGGTCCATTAAAAACTGAGACAGGTCAAATAACAGATAGTGATGAAGAGATGAGTAGTATTTTTAATAAATATTTTGTATCTGTATTTACTAAAGAGGAACTTAACAATATGCCTTCAGCCGAACAAGTCTATGTGGGTGGGGACGAGGACAGGTTGACGAGTTTAGCAGTTACCAGGGAGGATGTTCTTAAACAAATAGTAAAACTCAAACCAAACAAATCCCCAGGGCCGGATGAAGTGTTTGCTAGGGTGCTTAAAGAATGCAAAGAGGAGCTTTGTGACCCACTGTCAACCATATTTAATAAATCAATAGAGTCAGGCAGGGTGCCAGAGTTTTGGAAAGTTGCTAATGTGATACCAGTTTTTAAGAAAGGAGATAGATCACTTGCGTCTAACTATCGACCAATTAGCCTAACGTCTATTGTGGGAAAGTTACTCGAATCTATAATAGCAAATAAAATTCGTCTTCATCTTGAAAAACATAAATTAATAATTGAGTCGCAACATGGTTTTATAAATGGCCGTTCATGTTTAACAAATTTGTTATCTTTTTATTCTAGCATTGTTGAGGCAGTTGATAGTGGTAAGGATTGCGATGTTGTATACCTTGACTTTAGCAAAGCTTTTGATACAGTGCCACATGAAAGACTGATTAAAAAAATAGAGTCTCATGGTATTGGGGGTGCTATATTAAGCTGGATTAGGGCATGGCTATACCAAAGGAAACAGAGAGTTAGTATAAATGGAATCAAGTCAGAGTGGGAAAATGTTGTAAGTGGAGTGCCTCAAGGCTCTGTCCTGGGACCTCTGTTGTTTATAATATATATAAATGATTTAGATTCAGGTTTGAGTAGCAACATTTGCAAATTTGCCGATGATACGAAAATCGGTAGGGAAATTAATTCGGAGGAGGACTCACTATCACTTCAAGTTGATCTAGATAGGGTTTTGAAATGGTCAAAGGATTGGCAGATGCAGTTTAATGCTGATAAATGTAAAGTTCTGAGGTTAGGTAATGATGATAGAGTTACAAGATACGAGCTAGATGGTGTTGTGATTGCGAAGTCGGATTGCGAAAGGGATCTGGGAGTTATGATTAGTAAGAATTTAAAACAAAAGGATCAATGCATAAATGTTCGTAATAAGGCAAATCGGACACTTGGATTTATTAATCGCAGCGTTAGTAACAAGACACCTGGTGTGGTTCTCAAGCTATATCTTGCTCTAGTTAGGCCCCATTTAGATTATGCAGTTCAGTTTTGGTCGCCATATTATAGAATGGATATAAATTCACTTGAACGTGTCCAGCGTAGGATGACTAAATTAATTCCCCAAATTAGAAATCTTTCATATGAAGAAAGATTAACAAAGCTTAAGTTGCATTCACTGGAAAGGCGAAGAGTTAGGGGTGACATGATAGAGGTTTACAAGTGGATGAATGGACATAACCGGGGGGATATTAATAGGGTATTAAAAGTATCAACACAGGACAGAACACGAAACAATGGATATAAATTGGATAAGTTTAGATTTAGGAAAGACTTGGGTAAATACTGGTTCAGTAACAGGGTTGTTGATTTGTGGAACCAATTGCCGCGTAACATTGTGGAGGTGGGGTCCCTCGATTGTTTCAAGCACGGGTTGGACAAGTATATGAGTGGGATTGGGTGGTTATAGAATAGGAGCTGCCTCGTATGGGCCAATAGGCCTTCTGCAGTTACCTTTGTTCTTATGTTCTTATGTTATGTTCACCAGTGAGTCACATTTCGCACAAACTCCCCTGCAGTTTTCGAAATATCCCAAATATCCCAATTTCGAGGCCTGAGCAATATTTTAGAGCCAAATTCTGCACGTATTCGCAGTTTAAAATAACCACTTTTTTATACCCAACTTATACCAAGTACTAAAAGCGGCATTAGGTCACATTTGTACCAAACCCCCCTTGCAGTTTTCAAAATATCCCAAACATCCCAATTTCGAGGCCTGAGCCATATTTTGGAGCTAAATTCTGGCTCTATGCACGTATTCTCGGTTTGAAATTACGACATTTTATACCCAACATATGCCAAGTCTTGAAAGCGGCAGTGAGTCACTTTTCGCACAAACTCCCCTGCAGTTTTCGAAATATCCCAAATATCCCAATTTCGAGGCCTGAGCCATATTTTGGAGCCAAATTCTGGCTCTTTGCATGTATTCGCAGTTTGAAATTAGGACTTTTTATACCCAACATATGCCAAGTACTGAAAGTGGCGTTTGGTCACATTTGTCCCAAACCTCCCTGCAGTTTTCAAAATATCCCACACATCCCAATTTCAAGGTATGAGCCATATTTTGGAGCCAAATTCTGGCTCTCTGCACGTATTCACAGTTTGAAATTACGAATTTATATACCCAACATATGCCAAGTACTGAAAGCGGCGTTTCGTCACATTTGTCCAAAACCTCCCTGCATAAGAACATAAGAACATAAGAACAAAGGTAACTGCAGAAGGCCTATTGGCCCATACAAGGCAGCTCCTATTCTATAACCACCCAATCCCACTCATATACTTGTCCAACCCGCGCTTGAAACAATCGTGGGACACCACCTCCACCACGTTACGCGGCAATTGGTTCCACAAATCAACAACCCTGTTACTGAACCAGTATTTACCCAAGTCTTTCCTAAATCTAAACTTATCCAATTTATACCCATTGTTTCGTGTTCTGTCTTGTGTTCATATTTTTAATACCCTATTAATATCCCCCCTGTTACGTCCATTCATCCACTTGTAAACCTCTATCATGTCACCCCTAACTCTTCGCCTTTCCAGTGAATGCAACTTAAGCTTTGTTAATCTTTCTTCATATGAAAGATTTCTAATTTGGGGAATTAACTTAGTCATCCTACGTTCAAGTGAATTTATATCCATTCTATAATACGGCGACCAAAACTGAACTGCATAATCTAAATGGGGACTAACCAGAGCAAGATATAGCTTAAGAACCACACCAGGTGTCTTGTTACTAACGCTTCGATTAATAAATCCCAGTGTCCTATTCGCCTTATTACGAACATTCATGCATTGATCCTTTTGTTTTAAATTCTTACTAATCATAACTCCCAGATCCCTTTCGCAATCCGACTTCGCAATCTCAACACCATCTAGCTCGTATCTTGTAACCCTATCATCATTACCTGGCCTCAGAACTTTACATTTATCAGCATTAAACTGCATTTGCCATATTAGAGGCATATTTTGAAGCCAAATTCTGGCTCTATGCACGTATTCGCAGTTTGAAATTACGACTTTTTATACCCAAGTCAAGTCCTGAGAGCGGCATTGAGTCACATTTGGCACAAACTCCCCTGCAGTTTTCAAAATATCCTAAACATCTCAATTTCGAGCCCTGAGCCATATTTTGGAGGCAAATTCTGGCTCTCAGCTTGTATTCGCTGTTTGAAATTACGACTTTTTTATACCCAACAAATGCCAAGTACTGAAAGTGGTGTTTGGTCACATTTGTCCCAAACCTCCCTGCAGTTTTCAAAATATCCCAAACATGCCAATTTCGAGGCCTGACCCATAGTTTGGAGCAAAATTCTGGCTCTATACACGTATTCGCTGATTGAAATTACGACTTTTTATACCCAGCATATGCCAAGTCCTTAAAGCGGCAGTGAGTCAAATTTTGCATAAACTCCCCTGCAGTTTTCAAAATATCCCAAATATCCCAATTTCGAGGCCTTTGTTGGATATTTCCAACACCGAATACAACATTGTTGTATTCTCATTACTTATTGCTAACCATACTAAATATTGTAGTAAGTAAAATTAACAACTCGTAGAATTCTCATGTACTAATAATTCATCTGTACATTAGGCTAGAATTCTCACGTCACCTGACGCCAGTATTGTGTCAGATTTCCTTACAGTAAACACATTATATCCAATTTGTGTGAGAAATAAATACGATTCTCCATAATTAAAGCATTCTGTATGACAACTGATTGCAGACGAATTGTTCTCTAACTAAAAGCCGAATAGAGCGTTAGAATCATAGCGTCTACCTCGCGATAGAGTTAACGTCATCAATGAATGCCATGGGGAGACATTAATTCCTCTCCCTTATATTTACTATTCTTAGATTGGTAAATAATAATATTTTGTTCCTCTAAATAATAAACCCGTCCAGTCTTTAACGTTTCAAGCGCAAATGCGAGAAATATTAATGTTCGAGACAATAATTTGTTTTATGAACGTCGACTCGGTGTGGGTTGGAGGGACGCCATCCTCCTCAGTACGCGGACACGTGCAGAGCCGAAAGGAAGCAGACCTGCGCTTACCGTACTCATAAAAGACGCCATTGCCCAGCAAATAGGGCAGGTGTTATCCATCCTCAGATGAAAGCCGCCACTGTGAGGCGTGAATAACCTTGCAGATAATATCTTCAACTAGAAGATAATATCTTCTTTAGTGCTGGTGTTAAATAAGGAGCCCTTTGACTTGGTTCCTGACAACACGTGATCAGCCAGCTGAAGCGCATCACTATCCAGGATAGGTTCACCGGAGCCTGGGATGCTAAATACGGCAATCTTAATACTTATACAGTGCCCACAGCTAAGTACTCTTTTATTTGATGCATCAGGTACAAGTTTGACAATAGCAGGGTGATTGTTCGTTACGAAGCACGATAACACCTAATAACAGGTGATTTAATTTGTCATCTGTAAATCTTAATATTCTTGAATATAAATTGAGTAATTAAATCAATTGCTACTGGAAATTATTTATCTTGCAGCCCGAGAGAAGAATTCCTCATGCTGCCTTCTCCATGTTAACCCGTACCACTCGTCAGTGTACCGAGTCTGGAGAATAAGAGGACTTCTATGGTTATCTAAAGGAATCTTCGTCAAGCTAAGATTTATTTCCCTTTTATTCCATTCCTTTGCAATTTGATTTGTTCAGAATGTTTTGAGATTAATGTGTGATTTACTGTAACTCATTATTATGCTCACATTTATATTCCTCTTTATGTGAATGATATTATTTTTAACATTACCTTATAGGATTAGATTATTATTAATTGAATTAGTGAACGAACCACACTAATTCCTGGACGTACTTACCTCCAGTAATAACCCCCCAATGTAGGTGTTTGAGGTTTGTTTCATTTAATAATACAGCCCATTAATTATTATTATGATCATACTTTCTAGTTTCCTCATAGTCACTGGTTTCATCTAGGAATTATCTAATGGTCAGAAATTCTCAGTTTCCCTCTTTACTTTAAAAGCGGGTGGTCCTTCGTAATTTAATTTACTACATTAATAATTAAATAATCAGAATCAAGCCCAAATATCCCACATTATGGTCTTTATCGAACCGGATAGGCATTAAATTTATAATTAAAATATTAACCATTAATAACTAATCCTTGTGTGATAGAAGCTAGACTAACTATTTAATTAATTGTGTCAACTAACAGTGTAACACATTAGTTAGCCTAGATCACACTAACACATTGCTACTTTTACCTCATGTATAAAGTGGCTTTAGTGGGTCATAGCCAATTACCCACAACACTTAGACCTATACCTCACACCGAGGTGAGAATCTTTAGGTCACCAGGAGCAACAGCTCATACCTTTTACAATAACACCACCCTAACACCTGCGTTAGAGTGGCCTCACCATCTAACCATTATATACTTAGGTGGAAATGACATCCATCCCACTCGTCATCCAGCCGAGGTGATCAAACACCTCAAAAACATAATTTCTTCTTTCAAGCTCATCAGTGAATCAGTAGTATTCACATTAGTGGAACCTCGCCAACCAAGTCAAGATAATCGTTGGGGAGTAACTCCGGAATACTACCCGAGAGCTGCTAAGTACATAAATTTCAGGCTGAAAAAACGAGATTGGATGCCACATATATCCAATTTACAGCCAGACCTTACAGACAGAACCTGACCAGAGACGGTGTACATTTGTCAGGGGAATCTAGGTTGCATGTGGTTGACAAGTTAATTAACACCATCAACCATCACAAAAGGCTGTGGCTAGCAAGCCAAACTTAACTGTACATAATTGTTCACCTGTGTGTGCAAGAGCACTCTTATAAAACAAAAAAAAAACAAAAATACAGCACAACTATATTCACCTTACTGCACCACAATAATCTTTACCAATGTTATTAGGTAGAATTTAGGCTGAGATTGTGCTGAATTTGGTACAAGCCCAGGCTAAATAATTTTATAGTTCTTAGTTAGGAATTATTACGACTAGATCTAAAACTAGTCAGTGTTGTGTATTATATTATTTGTGCTGACCCTCTATAGGGTGGGATAAATTTTTGAGATAACTCTGATTGGAGTGTCTCCATAATATTTCTCTTGTATGCATTATTTTTGTGTATCTATTTTGTGTATTGCTGGATTATCTCCATTAACTCTGATGGTGATAAGGATGAGCTAACCGGACGAGAACTAATGGTGGAGTTCAGACAGTACACAAAATATCTAACTATTTGTTGTTAGGTAGGTAGGTACACTCAACCTCAAGTGAGGTAAAATATCAAGTAGTCACTTTAAATTAGGCTACAATTAATGTTACTTGTCCACTAATGAACAAGTACCCAAGCTTCATTAGTAATACATATACTAACACTGTGAAGTTTGAACCTAAGCCCAACATGGCTACTCCTGAGCAATTGAGGAGATCCTACATTGGCCTTAAAGGTCACTTGACCAGATTAATTAATAAGGCTGAGAACTTAACTAAAGATAATCCCATTGACTCTTATCACTTAGAGTCATTAGTTAGATTGGCTGATCTGAAATTTGATCAAGTCAGAACTGCAGGTCAATCTTATCTTGATCTGCTAAATACTGTAGAAATTGATCCTGATGAAACAAGTCAAATTGTAAACGACATCTCCCAATATGAAGAGGAGACTCATGATAAAATTTTCAGGCTATTTAAATTAGCCAAAGAGTCTGGATCCAATACCAGCAACACTGGGTCTCACTTCAATAATCACTTAACCGAGGTTCGTTTACCTACTCTAGACTTTCCCACCTTTTCAGGATTAGATACAGAAAATTGGGACAATTTTTGGACTTCCTTTGAAGTTCACATCCATAAGAAACAGTCTCTGGACAAAGTTTCTAAATTTTCATACCTACTCAGTCTTCTCACAGGAGAGGCTAAAAAGGTCATACATAACCTTACTCTTAATGAGAGTAATTATGAGGAAGCTATAAAACTTCTGAAGTTGAGCTATTGCAACAAAGAGTTAAGTATAGCTACCCTTTATTATCAATTGCTAGATCTGAATGCACCAAACAGTAGACCAGAGTCACTTCAAAGCTTCAGACTAGAAGTAGAGTCTCTAGTAAAGGCCTTAGGTACCAAGGTCAATATACCTAGTTCTGAATGGTCTATCAAGCTATTGTTACAGAGGAAATTACCTCGAAACGTCTTGACAGAGCTCTGCTCACATTATAATACTGAGTTTCTTACTCTCGATCAGATTTTCGAGGGGTTGAGGATCACAGTTAATAGGTTAAAGACTCATGACAAAATTAAACCTGAGTCCAAACCAATTAATACTGATATTTCAGTCAAACCTAAACAGACTCCAAGTAAGTCTAATAAATATAAATCCAAACCTACTCCATCCACCAAGAAAAGAAGTGGAAATGTAGGTACCTATTCAGTATCTCCTTCAGAGATAACCAATGACTTGTCTACTAAAGAGACTAAGTCTATTAACCAGAGAAAGTGTCTGTTCTGCAATCAGGAACACACCACTTACCAATGCTCTGCTTATCCTACGTATAATGCCAGAGTTAAAAGGTTACAGGAATTGCACAAATGCACTAAATGTATGGGTTCTCATGATCCCAAGAAATGTGCAGTACCACTACGTACTTGCAACCGTTGTAACCAAAGTGTACACCACTACGCCTTATGTAGGAAATCTCCTACACCAACTATGACCACTGGAGAGAATTTTACTAATTCTACTGCAGTGCAATATTGTAAAGTACATCACGAAGTGAATGTACTTGCTACTGAGTCAGGCAATAGTACTACCTTGCCTACCGCTCAGCTTAAATTAATAAACCGAAGATCTAGAATTAACAGTAGAGGTCTCTTTGACCAAGGTTCCCAAAAAACCTTCATCACACAACAGTTGGTAGATGATTTAAATTTAAAACCTACCAAAAGTGTGAAGTTAAACATTTCTGGTTTCCTATCAAATAGTGGACCGCGTGACTACAAGGTAGTTAAATTACTAGTTAGATTAGGATCCTCTGCTAGCCCAATCCATGCGGTGGTAGTGGATAAGATTCCTACGGACCTGCAGGTCACAGGATTAGCTCGCACTGCGAGACACCTTAAGCGAAACCGCATGAGGCTAGCGGATCATAAAATAAATTCCGATTGCCTCACAGATATTGGAATATTAATAGGCGCGGATCATTATTACAAGTTTATAACTGGATGCACTAGGCAACATGGTATGAATTTGTTGTCGTCCGCAGGGGGCAAATTGCTCACAGGACCCGTGCTTTTCAGACAAGGTCCAGCGTCCACAAACCAACAAACCAATAATGTAATTGTGGCGTGACTAGGCTTAGAGCAGTCACCCCTACGCTTCAGGGAAATAGCCGAGGACATTGAGTCTGACCCACCAATACATCGTTTGTGGGATTTAGATACGTTAGGCATCATCCCTGAGCAACCAAGTCCTGATGATACATGGACTTACCAGCAATATCTGGATACAGTTGTCTACTCAAATAAACAATACTGGGTAAGACTTCCATGGAAGTTAGATCATCCACAACTTCCAGTGAATTATTTTATGGCAGCCTCACAATTGCGGTCTCAATTAACACGACTGCAGAGGCAGCCAGACAAACTAACCATGTATCACCAACTTATCCAACAACAACTTAACAATAAGTTCATTGAAGTTGTTGAACACGATGACCGAAAAACAGGTCATTATTTACCTCACCATGCTGTGGTGAAAGACTCACTGACAACACCTATTCATATTGTCTTTAATTGCAGTGCTAAAGTAAAGGCTAGCAGTGTGTCTTTAAATGAATGTCTCCAAACGGGACCTAGCCTAACACAAAGGCTACATGACGTGTTGTTACGATTTCGCACTGGCATTTTTGCCTATACTGCTGACATCAGCAAAGCCTTTCTCCGAGTAGGATTGCAGGAGGAAGATCGTGACTACACAAAATTCCTCTGGTTCAAAGATCCACTGGATCCTAACAGTGAAGTAATCACCTATCGGTTTGCCTCTGTATTATTTGGTGCTACGTCCTCACCGTTTCTTTTGCAAGCAACATTATACACGCATTTGAGGAAATCAGACAGCCCTTACAAGGCAACCATTAGCGACAACTTGTATGTCGACAATTTCCAGGGGACAACTAATGATCAAGCTGATCTGGTAGAAATCTACCATGAGGCTAACCGTGAACTGTTAGGAGCCAATATGCCTATGAGTCATGGGCCTCAAATAATAAACTGCTTAACCAGTTAATCGAGAAAGAATTTCCCGATTATCAGGTACCCAGTAAATTAAAGGTTCTAGGCGTGGAATGGAACACCAACACTGACGAGATGAATGTCAAGTCAGTGCAAACTGATAACTCAACCCTTACCATAAGAACACTGCTCTCATTTGTCAGTCAACCATTTGACCCTTTAGGCCTACTTAGTCCTATATTAATAAGGGGCAAACTCCTAATGCAGGAGTGCTGGCAACAACATATGGGATGGGATGATCCGTTATCAAGTGAGTTACAAGCCAAATGGCAAATACTCTCAACGGATTTTAATCAGTTAGGTGTTTTGAAATTTCCTCGTAATGCTTCAGGACCAAACTTGCCCACCAATTTGCACGTTTTTTGCGATGCCTCTGGCAAAGCATATGGCGCAGCAGCCTATTTAGTTAACAGTGCTCAATCAATTTTACTCACATCAAAGGCAAGAGTCGCTCCCATCAAGAAGAGATCCTTACCTCAGATGGAGTTGACTGCATTGCTAGTGGGAGTAAGATTGGCCCATTGCCTGGCAAAGACACTCAGTAATATCCACTTTGGTGAGATTGTAGTGTGGTCAGACAACGAGGCAGTCTTACAATGGGTAAGAAACAATAACAACAAAACTCCTTACGTCAGTAATCGCGTCAGGGAGATTCATGATTTATCCGCAGGTTATAAGTTTAGACATGTCCCTACTAAGGACAATCCTGCAGATTATTTATCAAGAGGATTGACATTAAAATAACTGTCAAGTCTTCGCTGTGGTTCAATGGACCTTCATGGCTTGTTGGTGGTCAGTGGCCCAAACAAAAGCCACAAGTCATAGTGACCAATATCACCACTCCCATGAAGGACCCAGAGCCTCAGCGAACATTAGCCATTGATCCTCATCATTATTCCAGCTTAAGCAAATTGTTACGAGTGACTGCGCACGTGTTTGATTTCCTCTCTAAAGTAGGAATTCGACACAAATTTCCCAATCCTGTTCACTATTGGATTAAGCGAGCGCAGCAAGAGACCTACGGAAGCGAATTTGAGAATCTTCCGGATAAACTCACTAAATCTCTGGGCATCTGGTACGATGTCAACACTCCTAACATACTACGATGTGGAGGACGTTTGCTACATGCAAAGATTGACTTAGACACTAAGAACCCAATTCTTTTACTTCGTCACCACATCATAACTAAACTTTTTGTCTTACATCACCATCAATATGGTACACTACATGGTGGAGTTTTAGATACTCTCACCGACCTTAGACAAAGGTACTGGCTTCCTCAAGGTCGTCAGACTGTTAAGACCATTATTAAATCTTGTGTAATCTGTAAGAGATACGACGCTAGAGTCTGTCCTTACCCAGGACCTCCCCCACTCCCAGAAGAGCGAGTGGTTCATCTTCGTCCATTCGAAACCACTGGAGTTGATTATACAGGAGCCTTACTCCTCACTGGTAACCCAGATAATATACCAGTGAAGGCGTACATTTGTCTCTTTACATGTGCTACAACCAGAGGCGTACACTTAGAGGTCACCCCAGACATGAGTGCTGAAGCTTTCATTCAAGCTTTCCGCAGGTTTGCTGCCCGTCGATCATGTCCTAGATTAATGATATCAGACAACGAATCTAATTTTGTGGCAGGAGAAAGTTGTTTGCGAGAAGTCTGGAACCACCCTGAAGTGCAATCAGTCTTACAAAGAAGACAATGTCACTGGAAATTCATAGCACCAAGAGCCCCTTGGCAAGGTGGGTTCTATGAGCGAATGGTAGGCACAGTCAAAAAGTGTCTAAGGAAAACGTTACACCGACAAAAGGTCAGTTACTCAGAACTCCAAACTATTGTTGTGAAAATCGAGGCGCGAGTCAATAACCGCCCAATCACCTACCTGTCTGATGATTACACCCAGAAAGAACCACTGAGCCCCTCTCACTTGATCCATGGAGGTCTACTGAGCCCTCTCATCCCTTTAGCCGAAGAGGACCCTGTAGACCCGTCCCATGTGACCAGAGGAGACTTGGTGGAAAGCTACCAGCATCTTTCTCGAGTTATAAACAGGTGGAATGAGGTGTGGACTCGAGAGTACCTCACAGCTCTACGAGAGTACCACTACGGAGCTTCGAGCCCTTACAATAAGGTACAATTAAAGCCAGGAGACCTTGTACTAGTCGACAGTGATGGACCAAGGTCCGAGTGGCCTATAGGAAAAATTGTCACCATTCACCCAGATCGACAAGGTGTCCTAAGAGTGGTTAAAGTCTTATGCAGAGGCAACACTACTCTAAAAACTTTAGAGAAGCTGGTTCCCCTTGAACTGACTGAACAAGGATATCAGCCAGATCCAGTTTCCCTAGTAATTTCAGAGGACAATGAATTTGTTCCTCCAAGCAACCGCCCCACTAGAGCTGCAGCTCAACAATGTAGGCGGAATTTGCGAGCCTATTACAACTCTGAAGAAGATTAATTTCCTTCACTTCCCACTGAGAAAACTGTGATGATGCTACGATGTGATATCACGTAACGAAACATTACACGTCACTATGACCCAGGATATCGCATCACCGTAGATTCTGTTAGTTTAAATTGGGAGAGTTGAATTCTATAAACATTATGTAGGCTACAAACAACACGTTTCAGTTGACATGTAAATAGCAAGACTCAAATTCTTGTAAGTCCTTGATAAATCCGGGACGTTCGTTATGTGTGTACTAACATACTAACATATTAACATACTAATGTATTAATCTTAATACCACTTCGGGATAGGTCAGTACAACACAGTACACTGCGACCCTAGAATCCTCCCCCCGGAGTTATGTTGGATATTTCCAACAGAATACAACATTGTTGTATTCTCATTACTTATTACTAACCATACTAAATATTGTAGTAAGTAAAATTAACAACTCGTAGAATTCTCATGTACTAATAATTCATCTGTGCATTAGGCTAGAATTCTCACGTCACCTGACGCCAGAATTGCGTCAGATTTCCTTATAGTAAACACATTATATCCAATTTGTGTGAGAAATAAATACGATTCTCCATAATTAAAGCATTCTGTATGACAACTGATTGCAGACGAATTGTTCTCTAACTAAAAGCCGAATAGAGCGTTAGAATCATAGCGTCTACCTCGCGATAGAGTTAACGTCATCAATGAATGTCATGGGGAGACATTAATTCCTCTCCCTTATATATTTACTATTCTTAAATTGGTAAATAATAATATTTTGTTCCTCTAAATAATAAACCCGTCCAGTCTTTAACGTTTCAAGCGCAAATGCGAGAAATATTAATGTTCGAGACAATAATTTGTTTTATGAACGTCGACTCGGTGTGGGTTGGAGGGACGCCATCCTCCTCAGTACGCGGACACGTGCAGAGCCGAAAGGAAGCAGACCTGCGCTTACCGTACTCATAAAAGACGCCATTGCCCAGCAAATAGGGCAGGTGTTATCCATCCTCAGATGAAAGCCGCCACTGTGAGGCGTGAATAACCTTGCAGATAATATCTTCAACTAGAGCTGGTGTTAAATAAGGAGCCCTTTGACTTGGTTCCTGACGACACGTGATCAGCCAGCTGAAGCGCATCACTATCCAGGATAGGTTCACCGGAGCCTGGGATGCGAAATACGGCAATCTTAATACTTATACAGTGCCCACAGCTAAGTACTCTTTTATTTGATGCATCAGGTACAAGTTTGACAATAGCAGGGTGATTGTTCGTTACGAAGCACGATAACACCTAATAACAGGTGATTTAATTTGTCATCTGTAAATCTTAATATTCTTGAATATAAATTGAGTAATTAAATCAATTGCTACTGGAAATTATTTATCTTGCAGCCCGAGAGAAGAATTCCTCATGCTGCCTTCTCCATGTTAACCCGTACCACTCGTCAGTGTACCGAGTCTGGAGAATAAGAGGACTTCTATGGTTATCTAAAGGAATCTTCGTCAAGCTAAGATTTATTTCCCTTTTATTCCATTCCTTTGCAATTTGATTTGTTCAGAATGTTTTGAGATTAATGTGTGATTTACTGTAACTCATTATTATGCTCACATTTATATTCCTCTTTATGTGAATGATATTATTTTTAACATTACCTTATAGGATTAGATTATTAATAATTGAATTAGTGAACGAACCACACTAATTCCTGGACGTACTTACCTCCAGTAATAACCCCCCAATGTAGGTGTTTGAGGTTTGTTTCATTTAATAATACAGCCCATTAATTATTATTATGATCATACTTTCTAGTTTCCTCATAGTCACTGGTTTCATCTAGGAATTATCTAATGGTCAGAAATTCTCAGTTTCCCTCTTTACTTTAAAAGCGGGTGGTCCTTCGTAATTTAATTTGCTACATTAATAATTAATTAATCAGAATCAAGCCCAAATATCCCACAGCCTTAGCCATGTTTTGGAGCAAAATGCTGGCTCTCTGCACGTATTCGCAGTTTGAAATTGCGACTTGTTTATACCCAACATATGGCAAGTACTGAAAGCGGCGTTTGGTTACATTTGTCCCAAACCTCCCTGCAGTTTTCAAAATATCCCAAACATCCCAATATCGAGGGCTGAGCCATATTTTGGAGCCAACGTCTGGCTCTCTGCACGTATTCATATTTTGATATTACGACTTTTTATACCCAACATATGCCAAGTTCTGAAAGTGGCAGTGAGTCACAATTTGCGCAAACTCCCATGTAGTTTTCAAAATATCCCAAACATCCCAATTTCGAAGCCTTAGCCATATTTTGGAGGCAAATTTTGGCTCTATGCACGTATTCACAGTTTGAAATTACGACATTTTATAACCAACATATGCCAAATCCTGAAAGCAGCAGTGAGTCACATTTCGCACAAACTCCCCTGCAGTTTTCGAAATATCCCAAATATCCCAATTTTGAGGCCTGAGCTATATTTTGGAGCCAAATTCTGGCTCTCTGCACGTATTCACAGTTTGAAATTACGACTTTTTTATACCCAACATATGCCAAGTACTGAAAGTGGCGTTTGGTGACATGTCGCAAACCCCCCTGCAGTTTTCAAAATATCCCAAACATCCCAATTTCGAAACCTGAGCCATATTTTGGAGCCAAATTCTGGCTCTATGCACGTATTCGCAGTTTGAAATTACGACTTTTTTATACCCAACATATGCCAAGTACTGAAAGCGGCGTTTGGTGACATTTGTCCCAAACCCCCCCTGCAGTTTTCAAAATATCCCAAACATCCCAATTTCGAGGCCTGAGCAATATTTTGGAGCCAAATTCTGGCTCTATGCACGTGTTCGCTGTTTGAAATTACGACATTTTATACCCAACATATGCCAAGTCCTGAAAGCGGCTTTTGGTCACATTAGTCCCAATCCTCCCTGCAGTTTTCAAAATACCCCAAACATCCCAATATCGAGGCCTGAGCCACTTTTAGGAGTCAACGTCTGGATCTCTGCACGTATTCACAGTTTGATATTATTACTTTTTATTCCCAACATATGCCAAGTACTGAAAGTGGCAGTGAGTCACATTTTGCACAAACTCCCCTGCAGTTTTCAAAATATCCCACACATATCCCAATTTCGAGGCCTGAGCTATATTTTGGAACCAAATTTTGGCTCTCTGCACGTATTCACAGTTTGAAATTACGACTTTTTTATACCCAACATATGCCAAGTACTGAAAGCGGCATTAGGTCACATTTGTCCCAAACCTCCCTGCAGTTTTCAAAATATCCCAAACATGCTAATTTCGAGGCCTGAGCCATATTTTGAAGCCAAATTCTGGCTCTCTGCACGTATTCGCAGTTTGAAATTACGAATTTTTATACCCAACATCTGCCAAGTACTGAAAGTAGCAGTGAGTCACATTTTGCGCAAACTCCCCTGCAGTTTTCAAAATATCCTAAACATGCTAATATCGAGGTCTGAGCCATATTTTAAAGCCAAATTCTGGCTCTCTGCATGTATTCGCAGTTTGAAATTACGACTTTTTATACCCAATATATGCAAAGTACTGAAAGCGGCATTTGATCACATTTGTCCCAATCCCCCCTGCAGTTTTCAAAATATCCCAAACATCTCAATTTCGAGGCTTGAGCCATATTTTGGAGCCAAATTCGGGCTCTCTGCACGCATTCGCAGTTTGAAATTACAACTTTTTATACGCAACATATGCCAAGTTCTGAAAGCGCGTTTGGTCACATGTGTCCCAAATCTCACTGCAGTTTTCAAAATATCCCAAACGTCCTAATTTCGAAGCCTACGCCATATTCTGGAGCCAAGTTCTGGCTCACTGCACGTATTCACAGTTTGAAATTACGACTTTTTATACCCAACATATGCCATGTCCTGAAAGCGGCATTGAGTCACATTTTGCACAAACTCTCCTGCAGTTTTCGAAATATCCCAAATATCCAAATTTCGACGCCGGAGCCATATTTTGGAGCCAAATTCTGGCTCTATGTACGTATTCGCAGATTGAAATTACGACATTTTATACCCAACATATTCCAGGTACAGAAAGCAGCAGTGAGTCACATTTGTCCCAAACCTCCCTGCAGTTTTCGAAATATCCCAAATATCCCAATTTCGAGGCCTGAGCCGTATTTTGGAGCCAAATTCTGGCTTTCTGCACATATTCGCAGTTTAAAATTGCGACTTTTTTATACCCAACATATGACAAGTCCTGAAAACGGCGTTTGGTCACATTTAGCCCAATCCCCTCTTCAGTTTTCCAAATATCCCAAACATCCCAATTTTAAGGCCTGATTCACATTTTTGAGCCAAATTCTGGCTCTCTGTTCGTATTCGCAGTTTGAAATTACGATTTTTTATACCCAATATATGCCATGTTCTGAATGTGGCGTTTGGTCATATTTGTCCCAGACCCCCCTGCAGTTTTCAAAATATCCCAAACATCCCAATTTCGAGGCCTGAGCCATATTTTGGAGCCAAATTCTTGCTCTCTGCACGTATTCGCACTTTGAAATTACGACTTTTTATACCCAACATTTGGCAAGTTCTGAAAGCGGCGTTTGGTCATATTTGTCCCAAACCCCCCCTGCAGTTTTCAAAATATCCCAAACACCCCAATTTCGAGGACTGAGCCATATTTTGGAGCCAAATTCTGGCTCTATGCACGTATTCGCAGTTTGAAATTACGACTTTTTATACACAACATATGCCAAGTACTGAAAGCGGCATTGAGTCACATTTTGCACAAACTCCTCTGCTGTTTTCGAAATATCTCAAATATCCCTATTTCGAGGCCTGTGCCGTATTTTGGAGCAAAATTCTGGCTCTCTGCACGTTTTCGCAGTTTAAAATTGAGACTTTTTTATACCCAACATATGCCATGTCCTGAAAGCGGCGTTTGGTCACATTTGGCCCAATCCCCCCTGCAGTTTTCCAAATATCCCAAACATCCCAATTTTAAGGCCTGATTCACATTTTGGAGCCAAATTCTGGCTCTCTGCACGTATTCGCAGTTTGAAATTACGATTTATTATACCCAATATATGCCAAGTACTGCAAGCGGTAGTGAGTCACATTTGTCCCAAACCTCCCTGCAGTTTTCAAAATATCCCAAACATCCCAATTTCGAGGCCTGAGCCATATTTTGGAGCCAAATTCTGGCTCTCTGCACGTATTTGCAGTTTGAAATTACGACTTTTTTATACCCAACATATGCGAAGTCCTGAAAGCGGCTTTTGGTCACATTAGTCCCAAACCTCCCTGCAGTTTTCAAAATACCCCAAACATCCCAATATCGAGGCCTGAGCCACTTTTAGGAGTCAACGTCTGGATCTCTGCACGTATTCACAGTTTGATATTATTACTTTTTATTCCCAACATATGCCAAGTACTGAAAGTGGCAGTGAGTCACATTTTGCACAAACTCCCCTGCAGTTTTCAAAATATCCCACACATATCCCAATTTCGAGGCCTGAGCTATATTTTGGAACCAAATTTTGGCTCTCTGCACGTATTCGCAGTTTGAAATTACGACTTTTTTATGCCCAACATATGCCAAGTACTGAAAGCGGCATTAGGTCACATTTGTACCAAACCTCCCTGCAGTTTTCAAAATATCCCAAACATGCTAATTTCGAGGCCTGAGCCATATTTTGAAGCCAAATTCTGGCTCTCTGCACGTATTCGCAGTTTGAAATTACGAATTTTTATACCCAACATCTGCCAAGTACTGAAAGTAGCAGTGAGTCACATTTTGCGCAAACTCCCCTGCAGTTTTCAAAATATCCCAAACATGCTAATATCGAGGCCTGAGCCATATTTTGAAGCCAAATTCTGGCTCTCTGCATGTATTCGCAGTTTGAAATTACGACTTTTTATACCCAACATATGCAAAGTACTGAAAGCGGCAGTGAGTCACATTTTGAACAAACTCCCTTGCAGTTTTCAAAATATCCCAAACATCGCAATTTTGAGGCCTGAGCCATATTTTTGTAGCCAAATTCTGGCACTCTGCACATATTCGAAGTTTTAAATTACGACTTTTTATACCCAACATATGCCAAGTACTGAAAGCGGCATTTGGTCACATTTGTCCCAAACCCCCCTGCAGTTTTCAAAATATCCCGAACATCCCAATTTCGAGGACTGAGCCATATTTTGGAGGCAAATTCTTGGCTCTATGCACGTATTCGCAGTTTGAAATTACGACTTTTTATACCCAACATATGCCAAGTCCTGAAAGCGGCAGTGAGTCAAATTTCGCACAAACTCCCCTGCAGTTTTCGAAATATCCTAAATATCCCAATTTTGAAGCCTGAGCTATATTTTGGAGCCAAATTCTGGCTCTCTGCACGTATTCATAGTTTGAAATTACGACTTTTTTATACCCAACATATGTGAAGTACTGAAAGCGGCGTTTTGTCACATTAGTCCCAAACCACCCTGCAGTTTTCAAAATACCCCAAACATCCCAATTTTAAGGCCTGATTCACATTTTGAAGCCAAATTCTGGCTCTCTGAACGTATTTGCAGTTTGAAATTACGATTTTTATATCCAATATATGCCAAGTACTAAAAGCGGTAGTGAGTCACATTTGTCCCAAACCACCCTGCAGTTTTCAAAATACCCCAAACATCCCAATTTTAAGGCCTGAGCCATATTTTGGAGCCAAATTCTGGCTCTCTGCACGTATTCGCAGTTTGAAATTACGACTTTTTTATACCCAACATATGCGAAGTCCTGAAAGCGGCTTTTGGTCACATTAGTCCCAAACCTCCCTGCAGTTTTCAAAATACCCCAAACATCCCAATATCGAGGCCTGAGCCACTTTTTGGAGTCAACGTCTGGATCTCTGCACGTATTCACAATTTGATATTACGACTTTTTATACCCAACATATGCCAAGTCCTGAAAGTGGCAGTGAGTCACATTTTGCACAAACTCCCCTGCAGTTTTCAAAATATCCCACACATCCCAATTTCGAGGCCTGAGCTATATAAGGAGCCAAATTTTGGCTCTCTGCACGTATTCGCAGTTTGAAATTACGACTTTTTTATACCCAACATATGCGAAGTACTGAAAGCGGCGTTTGGTCACATTTGTCCTAAACCTCCCTGCAGTTTTCAAAATATCCCAAACATCCCAATATCGAGGTCTGAGCCATATTTTGGAGTCAACGTCTGGATCTCTGCACGTATTCACAGTTTGATATTACGACTTTTTATACCCAACATATGCCAAGTCCTGAAAGCGGCAGTGAGTCACATTTTGCACAAAGTACCCTGCAGTTTTCGAAATATCCCAAATATCCCAATTTCGAGGCTTGAGCTATATTTTGGAGCCAAATTTTGGCTCTCTGCACGTATTCGCAGTTTGAAATTACGAATTTTTTATACCCAACATATGCGAAGTACTAAAAGTGGCGTTTTGTCACCTTTGTCCCAAACCTCCCTGCAGTTTTCAAAATATCCCAAACATGCTAATTTCGAGGCCTGAGCCATATTTTGAAGCCAAATTCTGGCTCTCTGCACGTATTCGCTGTTTGAAATTATGACTTTTTTATACCCAACATATGTGAAGTACTGAAAGCGGCGTTTTGTCACATTTGTCCCAAACCTCCCTGCAGTTTTCAAAATATCCCAAACATCCTAATTTCGAGGCCTGAGCCATATTTTGGAGCCAAATTCTGGTTCTCTGCACGTATTCGCAGTTTGAAATTACGACTTTTTTATACCCAACATATGTGAAGTACTAAAAGCGGCGTTTTGTCACATTAGTCCCAAACCTCCCTGCAGTTTTCAAAATACCCCAAACATCCCAATATCGAGGCCTGAGCCACTTTTTGGAGTCAACGTCTGGAACTCTGCACGTATTCGCAGTTTGAAATTACGACTTTTTATACCCAACATATGCCAAGTACTGAAAGCCGCGTTTGGTCACATTTGTCCCAATCCCCCCTGCAGTTTTCAAAATATCCCAAACATCTCAATTTCGAGGCTTGAGTCATATTTTGGAGCCAAATTCGGACTCTCTGCACGTGTTCGCAGTTTGAAATTACTAATTTTTATACCCAACTTATGCCAAGTTCTGAAAGCGCGTTTGGTCACATTTGTCCCAATCCTCCCTGCAGTTTTCAAAATATCCCAAACATCCCAATTTCGAGGCCTGAGCCATATTTTGGAGCCAAATTCTGGCTCTCTGCACGTATTCGCAGTTTGAAATTACGACTTTTTATACCCAACATATGCCAAGTACTGAAAGCGGCAGTGACTCACATTTTGCTAAACTCCCTTGCAGTTTTCAAAATATCCCAAACATCCCAATTTCGAGGCCTGAGCCATATTTTGTAGCCAAATTCTGGCTCTCTGCACGTATTCGCAGTTTGAAATTACGACTTTTTATACCCAACATATGCCAAGTACTGAAAACGTTGTTTGGTCACATTTGTCCCAAACCCCCCTGCAATTTTCAAAATATCCCAAACATCCTAATTTCGAGGCCTGAGCCATATTTTGGAGCCAAATTCTGGCTCTCTGCCCGTATTCGCAGTTTGAAATTACGACTTTTTATACCCAACATATGCCAAGTCCTGAGAGCGGCGTTGAGTCACATTTTGCACAAACCCCCCTGCAGTTTTCAAAATATCCCAAACATCCCAATTTCGAGGCCTGAGCCATATTTTGGAGCCAAATTCTGGCTCTATGCACGTATTCGCAGATTGAATTTACGACTTTTTATACCCAACATATGCCTAGTCCTGAAAGCGGCAGTGAGTCACATTTTGCACAAACTCCCCTGCAGTTTTCGAAATATCCCAAATATCCCAATTTCGACGCCTGAGCCATATTTTGGAGCAAAATTTTGGCTCTTTGCAAGTATTCGAAGTTTGATATTACGATATTTACACCCAACATATGCCAAGTACTGAAAGTGGCATTTAGTCACAATTGTCCCAAACCTCCCTTCAGTTTACAAAATGTCCCAAACATCCCAATTTCGAGGCCTGATCCATATTTTGGAGCCAAATTCAAGCTCTCTGCACGTATTCGCAGTTTGAAGTTACGACTTTTTATAAAAAACATATGCCAAGTCCTGAGAGCGGCATTGAGTCACATTTTGCACAAACCCCCCTGCAGTTTTCAAAATATCCAAAACATCCCAATTTCGAGGCCTGAGCCATATTTTGGAGCCAAATTCTGGCTCTATGCACGTATTCGCAGATTGAATTTACGACTTTTTATACCCAACATATGCTTAGTCCTGAAAGCGGCAGTGAGTCACATTTTGCACAAACTCCCCTGCAGTTTTCGAAATATCCCAAATATCCCAATTTCGACGCCTGAGCCATATTTTGGAGCCAAATTTTGGCTCTCTGCAAGTATTCGAAGTTTGATATTACGATATTTACACCCAACATATGCCAAGTGCTGAAAGTGGCATTTGGTCACATTTGTCCCAAACCTCCCTTCAGTTTAGAAAATGTCCCAAACATCCCAATTTCGAGGGCTGATCCATATTTTGGAGCCAAATTTAAGCTCTCTGCACGTATCCGCAGTTTGAAGTTACGACTTTCTATAAAAAACATATGCCAAGTACTGAAAGTAGCAGTGACTCACATTTTGCACAAACTCCCCTGTAGTTTTCAAAATATCCCAAACATCCCAGTTTCGAAGCCTGAGCCATATTTTGGAGCAAAATTCTGGCTCTCTGCACGTATTCGCACTTTGAAATTACGACTTTTTATACCCAACATTTGCCAAGTTTTGATAGCGGCGTTTGGTCATATTTGTCCCAAACCCCCCTGCAGTTTTCAAAATAACCCAAACATCCCAATTTCGAGGACTGAGGCATATTTTGAAGCCAAATTCTGGCTCTCTGCACGTATTCGCAGTTTGAAATTACGAATTTTTATACACAACATATGCCAAGTACTGAAAGTGGCAGTGAGTCACATTTTGCGCAAACTCCCTGCAGTTTTCAAAATATCCCAAAAATGCTAATTTCGAGGCCTGAGCCATATTTTGGAGCCAATTTCGGGCTCTCTGCACGTATTCGCAGTTTGAAATTACTACTTTTTATACCCAACATATGCCAAGTTCTGAAAGCGCATTTGGTCACTTTGTCCCAAATCTCACAGCAGTTGTCAAAATATCCCAAACGTCCTAATTTCGAGGCCTTAGCCATATTTTGGAGCCAAGTTCTGGCTCTCTGCATGTATTCGCAGTTTAAAATTGCGACTTTTTTATACCCAACATATGACAAGTCTTGAAAACGGCGTTTGGTCACATTTAGCCCAATCCCCCTTTCAGTTTTCCAAATATCCCAAACATCCCTATTTTAAGGCCTGATTCACATTTTGGAGCCAAATTCTGGCTCTCTGTACGTATTCGCAGTTTGAAATTACGATTTTTTATGCCCAATATATGCCATGTTCTGAATGGGGCGTTTGGTCATATTTGTCCCAAACCCCCCTGCAGTTTTCAAAATATCCCAAACACCCCAATTTCGAGGATTGAGCCATATTTTGGAGCCAAATTCTGGCTCTATGCACGTATTCGCAATTTGAAATTACGACTTTTTATACACAACATATGCCAAGTCCTGAAAGCGGCATTGAGTCACATTTTGCACAAACTCCTCTGCTGTTTTCGAAATATCTCAAATATCCCTATTTCGAGGCCTGTGCCGTATTTTGGAGCAAAATTCTGGCTCTCTGCACGTATTCGCAGTTTAAAATTGCGACTTTTTTATACCCAACATATGCCAAGTCCTGAGAGCGGCGTTTGGTCACATTTGGCCCAATCCCCCCCTGCAGTTTTCCAAATATCCCAAACATCCCAATTTTAAGGCCTGATTCACATTTTGGAGCCAAATTCTGGCTCTCTGCACGTATTCGCAGTTTGAAATTACGATTTTTTATACCCAATATATGCCAAGTACTGCAAGCGGTAGTGAGTCACATTTGTCCCAAACCTCCCTGCAGTTTTCAAAATATCCCAAACATCCCAATTTCGAGGCCTGAGCCATATTTTGGAGCCAAATTCTGGCTCTCTGCACGTATTCGCAGTTTGAAATTACGACTTTTTTATACCCAACATATGCGAAGCACTGAAAGCAGCGTTTTGTCACATTAGTCCCAAACCTCCCTGCAGTTTTCAAAGTATCCCAAACATCCCAATATCGAGGCCTGAGCCACTTTTTGGAGTCAACGTCTGGATCTCTGCACGTATTCACAGTTTGATATTATTACTTTTTATACCCAACATATGCCAAGTACTGAAAGTGGCAGTGAGTCACATTTTGCACAAACTCCCCTGCAGTTTTCAAAATATCCCACACATCCCAATTTCGAGGCCTGAGCCATATTTTGGAATCAAATATTGGCTCTCTGCACGTATTCGCCGTTTGCAATTACGACTGTTTATACCCAACATATGCAAAGTACCGAAAGCGGCAGTGACTCACATTTTGCTAAACTCCCTTGCAGTTTTCAAAATATCCCAAACATCGCAATTTTGAGGCCTGAGCCATATTTTGTAGCCAAATTCTGGCTCTCTGCACGTATTCGAAGTTTTAAATTACGACTTTTTATACCCAACATATGCCAAGTACTGAAAGCGGCATTTGGTCATATTTGTCCCAAACCCCCCTGCAGTTTTCAAAATATCCCGAACATCTCAATATCGAGGCCTGAGCCATATTTTGGAGCCAAATTCTTGCTCTCTGCACGTATTCGCACTTTGAAATTACGACTTTTTATACCAACCATTTGCCAAGTTCTGAAAGCGGCGTTTGGTCATATTTGTCCCAAACCCCCCTGCAGTTTTCAAAATATCACAAACACCCCCATTTCGAGGACTGAGCCATATTTTGGAGGCAAATTCGGCTCTATGCACGTATTCGCAGATAGAAATTACGACTTTTTATACCCAACATATGCCAAGTCCTGAAAGCGGCAGTGAGTCACATTTTGCACAAACTCCCCTGCAGTTTTCGAAATATCCCAAATATCCCAATTTCGAGGCCTGAGCTATATTTTGGAGCCAAATTCTGGCTCTCTGCACGTATTCGCACTTTGAAATTATGAATTTTAAAACCCAACATATGCCAAGTCCTGAGAGCGGCGTTGAGTCACATTTTGCACAAACTCCCCTGCAGTTTTCAAAATATCCCAAACTACCAATTTCGAGGCCTGAGCCATATTTTGTAGCCAAATTCTGGCTCTCTGCACGTATTCGCAGTTTGAAATTACGACTTTTTATACCCAACATATGCCATGTACTGAAAACGTTGTTTGGTCACATTTGTCCCAAACACCCCTGCAGTTTTCAAAATATCCCAAACATCCTAATTTCGAAGGCCCGAGCCATATTTTGGAGCCAAATTCTGGCTTTCTGCACGTATTCGCAGTTTGAAATTACGAATTTTTATACCCAACATATGCCAAGTCCTGAGAGCGGCGTTGAGTCACATTTTGCACAAACTCCCCTGCAGTTTTCAAAATATCCCAAACTACCAATTTCGAGGCCTGAGCCATATTTTGTAGCCAAATTCTGGCTCTCTGCACGTATTCGCAGTTTGAAATTACGACTTTTTATACCCAACATATGCCAAGTACTGAAAACGTTGTTTGGTCACATTTGTCCCAAACTCCCCTGCAGTTTTCGAAATATCCCAAATATCCCAATTTCGACGCCTGAGCCATATTTTGGAGCCAAATTCTGGCTCTCTGCAAGTATTCGAAGTTTGATATTACGATATTTACACCCACCATATGCCAAGTACTGAAAGTGGCATTTGGTCACATTTGTCCCAAACCTCCCTTCAGTTTACAAAATGTCCCAAACATCCCAATTTCGAGGCCTGATCCATATTTTGGAGCCAAATTCAAGCTCTCTGCACGTATTCGCAGTTTGAAGTTACGACTTTTTATAAAAAACATATGCCAAGTCCTGAGAGCGGCATTGAGACACATTTTGCACAAACCCCTCTGCAGTTTTCAAAATATACCAAACATCCCAATTTCGAGGCCTCACCCATATTTTGGAGCCAAATTCTGGCTCTATGCACGTATTCGCAGATTGAATTTACGACTTTTTATACCCAACATATGCCTAGTCCTGAAAGCGGCAGTGAGTCACATTTTGCACAAACTCCCCTGCAGTTTTCGAAATATCCCAAATATCCCAATTTCGACGCCTGAGCCATATTTTGGAGCAAAATTCTGGCTCTCTGCACGTATTCGCACTTTGAAATTACGACTTTTTATACCCAACATTTGCCAAGTTTTGATAGCGGCGTTTGGTCATATTTGTCCCTAACCCCCCTGCAGTTTTCAAAATAACACAAACATCCCAATTTCGAGGACTGAGGCATATTTTGAAGCCAAATTCTGGCTCTATGCACGTATTCGCAGTTTGAAATTACGACTTTTTATACCCAACATATGTGAAGTCCTGAGAGTGGCAATGAGTCACATTTGGCACAAACCCCCCTGCAGTTTTCAAAATATACCAAACATCCCAATTTCGAGGCCTGAGCCATATTTTGGAGCCAAATTCTGGCTCTCAGCACGTATTCGCAGTTTGAAATTACGACTTTTTATACCCAACAAATGCCAAGTACTGAAAGCGGTGTTTGGTCACATTTGTCCCAAACCTCCCTGCAGTTTTCAAAATATCCCAAACATGCTAATTTCGAGGCTTGACCCATAGTTTGGAGCAAAATTCTGGCTCTCTGCACGTATTCGCAGTTTGAAATTACGACTTTATATACCCAACATATGCCAACTACTGAAAGCGGCGTTTGGTCACATTTGTCCGAAACCTCCCTGCAGTTTTCAAAATAATACAAACATCCCAATTTCGAGGCCTAAGCCATATATTGGAGCCAAATTCTGGCTCTATGCACGTATTCGCTGATTGAAATTACGACTTTTTATACCCAACATATGCCAAGTCCTGAAAGCGGCAGTGAGTCACATTTTGCACAAACTCCCCTGCAGTTTTCAAAATATCCCAAATATCCCAATTTCGAGGCCTTAGCCATGTTTTGGAGCAAAATGCTGGCTCTCTGCACGTATTTGCAGTTTGAAATTGTGACTTGTTTATACCCAACATATGCCAAGTACTGACAGCGGCGTTTGGTTACATTTGTCCCAAACCTCCCTGCAGTTTTCAAAATATCCCAAACATCCCAATATCGAGGGCTGAGCCATATTTTGGAACCAAATTTTGGCTCTCTGCACGTATTCGCAGTTTGAAGTTACGACTTTTTATACCCAACATATGCCAAGTCCTGAAAGCGGCAGTGAGTCACATTTTGCACAAACTCCCCTGCAGTTTTCAAAATATCCCAAATATCCCAATTTCGAGGCCTTAGCCATGTTTTGGAGCCAAATTCTGGCTCTTTGCACGTATTCGCAGTTTGAAATTGCGACTTGTATAGCCAACATATGCCAAGTACTGAAAGCGGCGCTTGGTCACATTTGTCCTAATCCTCCCTGCAATTTTCTAAATATCCCAAACATCCAAATATCGAGGCCTGAGTCATAATTTGGAGGCAACGTCTGGCTCTCTGCACGTATTCATATTTTGATAATAATACTTTTTATACCCAACATATGCCAAGTACTGAAAGCGGCAGTGAGTCACATTTTGCATAAACTCCCATGCAGTTTTCAAAATATCCCAAATATCCCAATTTCGAGGCCTTAGCCATGTTTTGGAGCAAAATGCTGGCTCTCTGCACGTATTCGCAGTTTGAAATTGCGACTTGTTTATACCCAACATATGCCACGTACTAAAAGCGGCGTTTGGTCACATCTGTCCCAATCCCTCCTGCAGTTTTCAAAATATCCCAAACATCTCAATTTCAAGGCCTGAGCCATATTTTGGAGCCAAATTCTGGCTCTCTGCACGTATTCATAGTTTGAAATTACGACTTTTTATACCCAACTTATGCCAAGTACTGAAAGCGGCGTTTGGTCACATTTGTCCCAAAGCTCCCTGCTATTTTCAAAATATCCCAAACATGCTAATTTCGGGGCCTGAGCCATATTTTGGAGCCAAATTCTGGCTCTCTTCACGTATTCGCAGTTTGAAATTACGGTTTTATATACCCAACATATGCCAAGTACTGAAAGCGACGTTTGGACATATTTGTCCCAAACCTCCCTGCAGTTTTCAAAATATCCCGAACATCCCAATTTCGAGGCCTGAGACATATTTTGGAGCCAAATTCTGGCTCTATGCACGTATTCGCAGATTGAATTTATGATTTTTATACCCAACATATGCCAAGTCCTGAAAGTGGCAGCGAGTCACATTTTGCACAAACTCCCCTGCAGTTTTCGAAATATCCCAAATATCCCTATTTCGGGGCCTGAGCCATATTTTGGAGCCAAATTCTGGCTCTCTGCACGTATTCATATTTTGATATTACGACTTTTTATACCCAATATATGCCTAGTACTGAAAGCAGCAGTGAGTCACATTTTGCACAAACTCCCCTGCAGTTTTTAAAATATCCCAAATATCCCAATTTCGAGGCCTTAGCCATGTTTTTGAGCCAAATTCTGGCTCTTTGCACGTATTCGCAGTTTGAAATTGCGACTTTTTTATACCCTACATATGCCAAGTACTGAAAGTGGCAGTGAGTCACAATTTGCGCAAACTCCCCTGCAGTTTTCAAAATATCCCAAACATCCCAATTTCGAGGCCTGAGCCATATTTTGTAGCCAAATTCTGGCTCTCTGCACGTATTCGCAGTTTGAAATTACGACTTTTATACCCAACATCTTCCAAGTCCTGAAAGCGGCAGTGAGTCACATTTTGCACAAACTCCCCTGCAGTTTTCAAAATATCCCAAATATCCCAATTTCGAGGCCTTAGCCATGTTTTGGAGCCAAATTCTGACTCTTTGCACGTATTCGCAGTTTGAAATTGCGACTTGTATAGCCAACATATGCCAAGTACTGAAAGCGGCGCTTGGTCACATTTGTCCTAATCCTCCCTGCAATTTTCTAAATATCCCAAACATCCAAATATCGAGGCCTGAGTCATAATTTGGAGGCAACGTCTGGCTCTCTGCACGTATTCATATTTTGATAATAATACTTTTTATACCCAACATATGCCAAGTACTGAAAGCGGCAGTGAGTCACATTTTGCATAAACTCCCATGCAGTTTTCAAAATATCCCAAATATCCCAATTTCGAGGCCTTAGCCATGTTTTGGAGCAAAATGCTGGCTCTCTGCACGTATTCGCAGTTTGAAATTGCGACTTGTTTATACCCAACATATGCCACGTACTAAAAGCGGCGTTTGGTCACATCTGTCCCAATCCCTCCTGCAGTTTTCAAAATATCCCAAACATCTCAATTTCAAGGCCTGAGCCATATTTTGGAGCCAAATTCTGGCTCTCTGCACGTATTCATAGTTTGAAATTACGACTTTTTATACCCAACTTATGCCAAGTACTGAAAGCGGCGTTTGGTCACATTTGTCCCAAAGCTCCCTGCTATTTTCAAAATATCCCAAACATGCTAATTTCGGGGCCTGAGCCATATTTTGGAGCCAAATTCTGGCTCTCTTCACGTATTCGCAGTTTGAAATTACGGTTTTATATACCCAACATATGCCAAGTACTGAAAGCGACGTTTGGACATATTTGTCCCAAACCTCCCTGCAGTTTTCAAAATATCCCGAACATCCCAATTTCGAGGCCTGAGACATATTTTGGAGCCAAATTCTGGCTCTATGCACGTATTCGCAGATTGAATTTATGATTTTTATACCCAACATATGCCAAGTCCTGAAAGTGGCAGCGAGTCACATTTTGCACAAACTCCCCTGCAGTTTTCGAAATATCCCAAATATCCCTATTTCGGGGCCTGAGCCATATTTTGGAGCCAAATTCTGGCTCTCTGCACGTATTCATATTTTGATATTACGACTTTTTATACCCAATATATGCCTAGTACTGAAAGCAGCAGTGAGTCACATTTTGCACAAACTCCCCTGCAGTTTTTAAAATATCCCAAATATCCCAATTTCGAGGCCTTAGCCATGTTTTTGAGCCAAATTCTGGCTCTTTGCACGTATTCGCAGTTTGAAATTGCGACTTTTTTATACCCTACATATGCCAAGTACTGAAAGTGGCAGTGAGTCACAATTTGCGCAAACTCCCCTGCAGTTTTCAAAATATCCCAAACATCCCAATTTCGAGGCCTGAGCCATATTTTGTAGCCAAATTCTGGCTCTCTGCACGTATTCGCAGTTTGAAATTACGACTTTTATACCCAACATCTTCCAAGTCCTGAAAGCGGCAGTGAGTCACATTTTGCACAAACTCCCCTGCAGTTTTCAAAATATCCCAAATATCCCAATTTCGAGGCCTTAGCCATGTTTTGGAGCCAAATTCTGACTCTTTGCACGTATTCGCAGTTTGAAATTGCGACTTGTATAGCCAACATATGCCAAGTACTGAAAGCGGCGCTTGGTCACATTTGTCCTAATCCTCCCTGCAATTTTCTAAATATCCCAAACATCCAAATATCGAGGCCTGAGTCATAATTTGGAGGCAACGTCTGGCTCTCTGCACGTATTCATATTTTGATAATAATACTTTTTATACCCAACATATGCCAAGTACTGAAAGCGGCAGTGAGTCACATTTTGCATAAACTCCCATGCAGTTTTCAAAATATCCCAAATATCCCAATTTCGAGGCCTTAGCCATGTTTTGGAGCAAAATGCTGGCTCTCTGCACGTATTCGCAGTTTGAAATTGCGACTTGTTTATACCCAACATATGCCACGTACTAAAAGCGGCGTTTGGTCACATCTGTCCCAATCCCTCCTGCAGTTTTCAAAATATCCCAAACATCTCAATTTCAAGGCCTGAGCCATATTTTGGAGCCAAATTCTGGCTCTCTGCACGTATTCATAGTTTGAAATTACGACTTTTTATACCCAACTTATGCCAAGTACTGAAAGCGGCGTTTGGTCACATTTGTCCCAAAGCTCCCTGCTATTTTCAAAATATCCCAAACATGCTAATTTCGGGGCCTGAGCCATATTTTGGAGCCAAATTCTGGCTCTCTTCACGTATTCGCAGTTTGAAATTACGGTTTTATATACCCAACATATGCCAAGTACTGAAAGCGACGTTTGGACATATTTGTCCCAAACCTCCCTGCAGTTTTCAAAATATCCCGAACATCCCAATTTCGAGGCCTGAGACATATTTTGGAGCCAAATTCTGGCTCTATGCACGTATTCGCAGATTGAATTTATGATTTTTATACCCAACATATGCCAAGTCCTGAAAGTGGCAGCGAGTCACATTTTGCACAAACTCCCCTGCAGTTTTCGAAATATCCCAAATATCCCTATTTCGGGGCCTGAGCCATATTTTGGAGCCAAATTCTGGCTCTCTGCACGTATTCATATTTTGATATTACGACTTTTTATACCCAATATATGCCTAGTACTGAAAGCAGCAGTGAGTCACATTTTGCACAAACTCCCCTGCAGTTTTTAAAATATCCCAAATATCCCAATTTCGAGGCCTTAGCCATGTTTTTGAGCCAAATTCTGGCTCTTTGCACGTATTCGCAGTTTGAAATTGCGACTTTTTTATACCCTACATATGCCAAGTACTGAAAGTGGCAGTGAGTCACAATTTGCGCAAACTCCCCTGCAGTTTTCAAAATATCCCAAACATCCCAATTTCGAGGCCTGAGCCATATTTTGTAGCCAAATTCTGGCTCTCTGCACGTATTCGCAGTTTGAAATTACGACTTTTATACCCAACATCTTCCAAGTACTGAAAGCAGCAGTGAGTCACATTTTGCACAAACTCCCCTGCAGTTTTCAAAATATCCCAAATATCCCAATTTCGATGCCTGAGCTATATTTTGTAGTCAAATTCTGGCTCTCTGCACGTATTCGCATTTTGAAATTACGACTTTTTTATACCCAACATATGCCAATGCGTTTGGTCACATTTGTCTCAATCCCCCCTGCAGTTTTCAAAATATCCCAAACATCCCAATTTCGAGGCCTGAGCCATATTTTGTAGCCAAATTCTGGCTCTATGCACGTATTTGCAGATTGAATTTACGACTTTTTATACCCAAGATATGTCAAGTCCTGAAAGCGGCAGTGAGTCAAATTTTGCACAAACTCCCCTGCAGTTTTCGAAATATTCCAAATATCCCAATTTCGAGGCCTGAGCCATATTTTGGAGCAAAATTCTAGCTCTCTGCACGTATTCGCAGTTTGAAATTACGACTTTTTATACCCAACATATGCCAAGTACTGAAATCAGCAGTGAGTCACATTTTGCACAAACTCCCCTGCAGTTTTTAAAATATCCCAAATATCCCAATTTCGAGGCCTGAGCCATATTTTGGAGCCAAATTCTGGCTCTCTGCACGTATTCGCAGTTTGAAATTACGACTTTTTTATACTCAACATATGCCAATGCGTTTGGTCACATTTGTCTCAATCCCCCCTGCAGTTTTCAAAATATCCCAAACATCCCAATTTCGAGGCCTGAGCCATATTTTGTAGCCAAATTCTGGCTCTCTGCACGTAGTCGCAGTTTGATATTACGACTTTTTATTCCCAACATATGCCAAGTCCTGAAAGTGGCAGCGAGTCACATTTTGCACAAACTCCCCTGCAGTTTTCGAAATATCCCAAATATCCCTATTTCGGGGCCTGAGCCATATTTTGGGGCCAAATTCTGGCTCTCTGCACGTATTCGCTGTTTGAAATTACGACTTTTTATACCCAATATATGCCTAGTACTGAAAGCAGCAGTGAGTCACATTTTGCACAAACTCCCCTGCAGTTTTTAAAATATCCCAAATATCCCAATTTCGAGGCCTTAGCCATGTTTTTGAGCCAAATTCTGGCTCTTTGCACGTATTCGCAGTTTGAAATTGCGACTTTTTTATACCCAACATATGCCAAGTACTGAAAGTGGCAGTGAGTCACAGTTTGCGCAAACTCCCCTGCAGTTTTCAAAATATCCCAAACATCCTAATTTCGAGGCCTGAGCCATATTTTGTAGCCAAATTCTGGCTCTCTGCACGTATTCGCAGTTTGAAATTACGACTTTTTTATACCCAACATATGCCAATGCGTTTGGTCACATTTGTCTCAATCCCCCCTGCAGTTTTCAAAATATCCCAAACATCCCAATTTCGAGGCCTGAGCCATATTTTGTAGCCAAATTCTGGCTCTATGCACGTATTTGCAGATTGAATTTACGACTTTTTATACCCAAGATATGTCAAGTCCTGAAAGCGGCAGTGAGTCAAATTTTGCACAAACTCCCCTGCAGTTTTCGAAATATTCCAAATATCCCAATTTCGAGGCCTGAGCCATATTTTGGAGCAAAATTCTGGCTCTCTGCACGTATTCGCAGTTTGAAATTACGACTTTTTATACCCAACATATCCCAAGTACTGAAAGCAGCAGTGAGTCACATTTTGCACAAACTCCCCTGCAGTTTTTAAAATATCCCAAATATCCCAATTTCGAGGCCTGAGCCATATTTTGGAGCCAAATTCTGGCTCTCTGCACGTATTCGCAGTTTGAAATTACGACTTTTTTATACTCAACATATGCCAATGCGTTTGGTCACATTTGTCTCAATCCCCCCTGCAGTTTTCAAAATATCCCAAACATCCCAATTTCGAGGCCTGAGCCATATTTTGTAGCCAAATTCTGGCTCTCTGCACGTATTCGCAGTTTGATATTACGACTTTTTATTCCCAACATATGCCAAGTACTAAAAGCGTCGTTTGGTCACAACTGTCCCAATCCCCCCTGCATTTTTCAAAATATCCCAAACATATCAATTTCGAGGCCTGAGCCATATTTTGGAGCCAAATTCTGGCTCTCTGCACGTATTCGCAGTTTGAAATTACGACTTTTTATACCCAACATATCTCAAGTCCTGAAAGCGGCAGTGAGTCACACTTTGCACAAAGTCCCCTGCAGTTTTCGAAATATTCCAAATATCCCAATTTCGAAGCCTGAGCCATATTTTGGAGCCAAATTCTGGCTCTCTGCACGTATTCGCAGATTGAATTTACGACTTTTTATACCCAACATATGCCAAGTCCTGAAAGTGGCAGTGAGTCACATTTTGCACAAACTTCCCTGCAGTTTTCGAAATATCCCAAATATCCCAATTTCGAGGCCTGAGTCATATTTTGGAGCCAAATTCTGGCTCTCTGCACGTATTCGCAGTTTGAAATTATGACTTTTTATACCCAATATATGCCTAGTACTGAAAGCTGCAGTGAGTCACATTTTGCACAAACTACCCTGCAGTTTTTAAAATATCCCAAATATCCCAATTTCGAGGCCTTAGCCATGTTTTGGAGCAAAATGCTGGCTCTCTGCACGTATTCGCAGTTTGAAATTGCGACTTGTTTATACCCAACATATGCCATGTACTAAAAGCGGCGTTTGGTCACATCTGTCCCAATCCCCCCTGCAGTTTTCAAAATATCCCAAACATCTCAATTTCAAGGCCTGAGCCATATTTTGGAGCCAAATTCTGGCTCTCTGCACGTATTCGTAGTTTGAAATTACGACTTTTTATACCCAACTTATGCCAAGTACTGAAAGCGGCGTTTGGTCACATTTGTTCCAAGGCTCCCTGCAATTTTCAAAATATCCCAAACATGCTAATTTCGGGGCCTGAGCCATATTTTGGAGCCAAATTCTGGCTCTCTTCACGTATTCGCAGTTTGAAATTACGGTTTTATATACCCAACATATGCCAAGTACTGAAAGCGACGTTTGGACATATTTGTCCCAAACCTCCCTGCAGTTTTCAAAATATCCCGAACATCCCAATTTCGAGGCCTGAGACATATTTTGGAGCCAAATTCTGGCTCTATGCACGTATTCGCAGATTGAATTTATGATTTTTATACCCAACATATGCCAAGTCCTGAAGGTGGCAGTGAGTCACATTTTGCACAAACTCCCCTGCAGTTTTCGAAATATCCCAAATATCCCTATTTCGAGGCCTGAGCCATATTTTGGAGCCAAATTCTGGCTCTCTGCACGTATTCGCTGTTTGAAATTACGACTTTTTATACCCAATATATGCCTAGTACTGAAAGCAGCAGTGAGTCACATTTTGAACAAACTCCCCTGCAGTTTTTAAAATATCCCAAATATCCCAATTTCGAGGCCTTAGCCATGTTTTTGAGCCAAATTCTGGCTCTTTGCACTTATTCGCAGTTTGAAATTGCGACTTTTTTATACCCAACATATGCCAAGTACTGAAAGTGGCAGTGAGTCACAATTTGCGCAAACTCACCTGCAGTTTCCAAAATATCCCAAACATCCCAATTTCGAGGCCTGAGCCATATTTAGTAGCCAAATTCTGGCTCTCTGCACGTATTCGCAGTTTGGAATTACGACTTTTATACCCAACATTTTCCAAGTACTGAAAGCAGCAGTGAGTCACATTTTGAACAAACTCACCTGCAGTTTTCAAAATATCCCAAATATCCCAATTTCGATGCCTGAGCTATATTTTGGAGTCAAATTCTGGCTCTCTGCACGTATTCGCATTTTGAAATTACGACTTTTTTATACCCAACATATGCCAATGCGTTTTGTCACATTTGTCTCAATCCCCCCTGCAGTTTTCAAAATATCCCAAACATCCCAATTTCGAGGCCTGAGCCATATTTTGTAGCCAAAATCTGGCTCTATGCACGTATTTGCAGATTGAATTTACGACTTTTTATACGCAAGATATGTCAAGTCCTGAAAGCGGCAGTGAGTCAAATTTTGCACAAACTCACCTGCAGTTTTCGAAATATTCCAAATATCCCAATTTCGAGGCCTGAGCCATATTTTGGAGCAAAATTCTGGCTCTCTGCACGTATTCGCAGTTTGAAATTACGACTTTTTATACCCAACATATGCCAAGTACTGAAAGCAGCAGTGAGTCACATTTTGCACAAACTCCCCTGCAGTTTTCAAAATATCCCAAATATCCCAATTTCGAGGCCTGAGCCATATTTTGGAGCCAAATTCTGGCTCTCTGCACGTATTCGCAGTTTGAAATTACGACTTTTTTATACTCAACATATGCCAATGCGTTTGGTCACATTTGTCTCAATCCCCCCTGCAGTTTTCAAAATATCCTAAATATCCCAATTTTGAAGCCTGAGCTATATTTTGGAGCCAAATTCTGGCTCTCTGCACGTATTCATAGTTTGAAATTACGACTTTTTTATACCCAACATATGTGAAGTACTGAAAGCGGCGTTTTGTCACATTAGTCCCAAACCACCCTGCAGTTTTCAAAATACCCCAAACATCCCAATTTTAAGGCCTGATTCACATTTTGAAGCCAAATTCTGGCTCTCTGAACGTATTTGCAGTTTGAAATTACGATTTTTATATCCAATATATGCCAAGTACTAAAAGCGGTAGTGAGTCACATTTGTCCCAAACCACCCTGCAGTTTTCAAAATACCCCAAACATCCCAATTTTAAGGCCTGAGCCATATTTTGGAGCCAAATTCTGGCTCTCTGCACGTATTCGCAGTTTGAAATTACGACTTTTTTATACCCAACATATGCGAAGTCCTGAAAGCGGCTTTTGGTCACATTAGTCCCAAACCTCCCTGCAGTTTTCAAAATACCCCAAACATCCCAATATCGAGGCCTGAGCCACTTTTTGGAGTCAACGTCTGGATCTCTGCACGTATTCACAATTTGATATTACGACTTTTTATACCCAACATATGCCAAGTCCTGAAAGTGGCAGTGAGTCACATTTTGCACAAACTCCCCTGCAGTTTTCAAAATATCCCACACAATCCAATTTCGAGGCCTAAGCTATATATGGAGCCAAATTTTGGCTCTCTGCACGTATTCGCAGTTTGAAATTACGACTTTTTTATACCCAACATAGGCGAAGTACTGAAAGCGGCGTTTGGTCACATTTGTCCTAAACCTCCCTGCAGTTTTCAAAATATCCCAAACATCCCAATATCGAGGTCTGAGCCATATTTTGGAGTCAACGTCTGGATCTCTGCACGTATTCACAGTTTGATATTACGACTTTTTATACCCAACATATGCCAAGTCCTGAAAGCGGCAGTGAGTCACATTTTGCACAAAGTACCCTGCAGTTTTCGAAATATCCCAAATATCCCAATTTCGAGGCTTGAGCTATATTTTGGAGCCAAATTTTGGCTCTCTGCACGTATTCGCAGTTTGAAATTACGAATTTTTTATACCCAACATATGCGAAGTACTAAAAGTGGCGTTTTGTCACCTTTGTCCCAAACCTCCCTGCAGTTTTCAAAATATCCCAAACATGCTAATTTCGAGGCCTGGGCCATATTTTGAAGCCAAATTCTGGCTCTCTGCACGTATTCGCTGTTTGAAATTACGACTTTTTTATACCCAACATATGTGAAGTACTGAAAGCGGCGTTTTGTCACATTTGTCCCAAACCTCCCTGCAGTTTTCAAAATATCCCAAACATCCTAATTTCGAGGCCTGAGCCATATTTTGGAGCCAAATTCTGGTTCTCTGCACGTATTCGCAGTTTGAAATTACGAATTTTATACCCAACATATGTGAAGTACTAAAAGCGGCGTTTTGTCACATTAGTCCCAAACCTCCCTGCAGTTTTCAAAATACCCCAAACATCCCAATATCGAGGCCTGAGCCACTTTTTGGAGTCAACGTCTGGATCTCTGCACGTATTCGCAGTTTGAAATTACGACTTTTTATACCCAACATATGCCAAGTACTGAAAGCCACGTTTGGTCACATTTGTCCCAATCCCCCCTGCAGTTTTCAAAATATCCCAAACATCTCAATTTCGAGGCTTGAGTCATATTTTGGAGCCAAATTCGGACTCTCTGCACGTGTTCGCAGTTTGAAATTACTAATTTTTATACCCAACTTATGCCAAGTTCTGAAAGCGCGTTTGGTCACATTTGTCCCAATCCTCCCTGCAGTTTTCAAAATATCCCAAACATCCCAATTTCGAGGCCTGAGCCATATTTTGGAGCCAAATTCTGGCTCTCTGCACGTATTCGCAGTTTGAAATTACGACTTTTTTATACCCAACATATGCGAAGTACTGAATGAGGCGTTATGTCACATTTGTCCCAAACCTCCCTGCAGTTTTAAAAATATCCCAAACATCCCAATTTCGAGGCCTGAGCCATATTTTGTAGCCAAATTCTGGCTCTGCACGTATTCGCAGTTTGAAATTACGACTTTTTATACCCAACATATGCCAAGTACTGAAAACGTTGTTTGGTCACATTTGTCCCAAACCCCCCTGCAATTTTCAAAATATCCCAAACATCCTAATTTCGAGGCCTGAGCCATATTTTGGAGCCAAATTCTGGCTCTCTGCAGGTATTCGCAGTTTGAAATTACGACTTTTTATACCCAACATATGCCAAGTCCTGAGAGCGGCGTTGAGTCACATTTTGCACAAACCCCCCTGCAGTTTTCAAAATATCCCAAACATCCCAATTTCGAGGCCTGAGCCATATTTTGGAGCCAAATTCTGGCTCTATGCACGTATTCGCAGATTGAATTTACGACTTTTTATACCCAACATATGCCTAGTCCTGAAAGCGGCAGTGAGTCACATTTTGCACAAACTCCCCTGCAGTTTTCGAAATATCCCAAATATCCCAATTTCGACGCCTGAGCCATATTTTGGAGCAAAATTTTGGCTCTTTGCAAGTATTCGAAGTTTGATATTACGATATTTACACCCAACATATGCCAAGTGCTGAAAGTGGCATTTGGTCACATTTGTCCCAAACCTCCCTTCAGTTTAGAAAATGTCCCAAACATCCCAATTTCGAGGGCTGATCCATATTTTGGAGCCAAATTTAAGCTCTCTGCACGTATCCGCAGTTTGAAGTTACGACTTTTTATAAAAAACATATGCCAAGTACTGAAAGTAGCAGTGACTCACATTTTGCTAAACCCCCCTGTAGTTTTCAAAATATCCCAAACATCCCAGTTTCGAAGCCTGAGCCATATTTTGGAGCAAAATTCTGGCTCTCTGCACGTATTCGCACTTTGAAATTACGACTTTTTATACCCAACATTTGCCAAGTTTTGATAGCGGCGTTTGGTCATATTTGTCCCAAACCCCCCTGCAGTTTTCAAAATAACCCAAACATCCCAATTTCGAGGCCTGAGCCATATTTTGAAGCCAAATTCTGGCTCTCTGCACGTATTCGCAGTTTGAAATTACGAATTTTTATACACAACATATGCCAAGTACTGAAAGTGGCAGTGAGTCACATTTTGCGCAAACTCCCTGCAGTTTTCAAAATATCCCAAAAATGCTAATTTCGAGGCCTGAGCCATATTTTGGAGCCAATTTCGGGCTCTCTGCACGTATTCGCAGTTTGAAATTACTACTTTTTATACCCAACATATGCCAAGTTCTGAAAGCGCATTTGGTCACTTTGTCCCAAATCTCACAGCAGTTGTCAAAATATCCCAAACGTCCCAATTTCGAGGCCTTAGCCATATTTTGGAGCCAAGTTCTGGCTCTCTGCATGTATTCGCAGTTTAAAATTGCGACTTTTTTATACCCAACATATGACAAGTCTTGAAAACGGCGTTTGGTCACATTTAGCCCAATCCCCCTTTCAGTTTTCCAAATATCCCAAACATCCCTATTTTAAGGCCTGATTCACATTTTGGAGCCAAATTCTGGCTCTCTGTACGTATTCGCAGTTTGAAATTACGATTTTTTATGCCCAATATATGCCATGTTCTGAATGGGGCGTTTGGTCATATTTGTCCCAAACCCCCCTGCAGTTTTCAAAATATCCCAAACACCCCAATTTCGAGGATTGAGCCATATTTTGGAGCCAAATTCTGGCTCTATGCACGTATTCGCAATTTGAAATTACGACTTTTTATACCCAACATTTGCCAAGTTTTGATAGCGGCGTTTGGTCATATTTGTCCCTAACCCCCCTGCAGTTTTCAAAATAACACAAACATCCCAATTTCGAGGACTGAGGCATATTTTGAAGCCAAATTCTGGCTCTATGCACGTATTCGCAGTTTGAAATTACGACTTTTTATACCCAACATATGTGAAGTCCTGAGAGTGGCAATGAGTCACATTTGGCACAAACTCCCCTGCAGTTTTCAAAATATACTAAACATCTCAATTTCGAGCCCTGAGCCATATTTTGGAGCCAAATTCTGGCTCTATGCACGTATTCGCAATTTGAAATTACGACTTTTTATACCCAACATTTGCCAAGTTTTGATAGCGGTGTTTGGTCACATTTGTCCCAAACCTCCCTGCAGTTTTCAAAATATCCCAAACATGCTAATTTCGAGGCCTGACCCATAGTTTGGAGCAAAATTCTGGCTCTCTGCACGTATTCGCAGTTTGAAATTACGACTTTATATACCAAACATATGCCAACTACTGAAAGCGGCGTTTGGTCACATTTGTCCGAAACCTCCTTGCAGTTTTCAAAATAATACAAACATCCCAATTTCGAGGCCTAAGCCATATATTGGAGCCAAATTCTGGCTCTATGCACGTATTCGCAGTTTGAAATTGCGACTTTTATAGCCAACATATGCCAAGTACTGAAAGCGGCGCTTGGTCACATTTGTCCTAATCCTCCCTGCAATTTTCTAAATATCCCAAACATCCAAATATCGAGGCCTGAGTCATAATTTGGAGGCAACGTCTGGCTCTCTGCACGTATTCATATTTTGATAATAATACTTTTTATACCCAACATATGCCAAGTACTGAAAGCGGCAGTGAGTCACATTTTGCATAAACTCCCATGCAGTTTTCAAAATATCCCAAATATCCCAATTTCGAGGCCTTAGCCATGTTTTGGAGCAAAATGCTGGCTCTCTGCACGTATTCGCAGTTTGAAATTGCGACTTGTTTATACCCAACATATGCCACGTACTAAAAGCGGCGTTTGGTCACATCTGTCCCAATCCCTCCTGCAGTTTTCAAAATATCCCAAACATCTCAATTTCAAGGCCTGAGCCATATTTTGGAGCCAAATTCTGGCTCTCTGCACGTATTCGTAGTTTGAAATTACGACTTTTTATACCCAACTTATGCCAAGTACTGAAAGCGGCGTTTGGTCACATTTGTCCCAAAGCTCCCTGCTATTTTCAAAATATCCCAAACATGCTAATTTCGGGGCCTGAGCCATATTTTGGAGCCAAATTCTGGCTCTCTTCACGTATTCGCAGTTTGAAATTACGGTTTTATATACCCAACATATGCCAAGGACTGAAAGCGACGTTTGGACATATTTGTCCCAAACCTCCCTGCAGTTTTCAAAATATCCCGAACATCCCAATTTCGAGGCCTGAGACATATTTTGGAGCCAAATTCTGGCTCTATGCACGTATTCGCAGATTGAATTTATGATTTTTATACCCAACATATGCCAAGTCCTGAAAGTGGCAGCGAGTCACATTTTGCACAAACTCCCCTGCAGTTTTCGAAATATCCCAAATATCCCTATTTCGGGGCCTGAGCCATATTTTGGAGCCAAATTCTGGCTCTCTGCACGTATTCATATTTTGATATTACGACTTTTTATACCCAATATATGCCTAGTACTGAAAGCAGCAGTGAGTCACATTTTGCACAAACTCCCCTGCAGTTTTTAAAATATCCCAAATATCCCAATTTCGAGGCCTTAGCCATGTTTTTGAGCCAAATTCTGGCTCTTTGCACGTATTCGCAGTTTGAAATTGCGACTTTTTTATACCCAACATATGCCAAGTACTGAAAGTGGCAGTGAGTCACAGTTTGCGCAAACTCCCCTGCAGTTTTCAAAATATCCCAAACATCCCAATTTCGAGGCCTGAGCCATAGTTTGTAGCCAAATTCTGGCTCTCTGCACGTATTCGCAGTTTGAAATAACGACTTTTATACCCAACATCTTCCAAGTACTGAAAGCAGCAGTGAGTCACATTTTGCACAAATTCCCCTGCAGTTTTCAAAATATCCCAAATATCCCAATTTCGATGCCTGAGCTATATTTTGGAGTCAAATTCTGGCTCTCTGCACGTATTCGCATTTTGAAATTACGACTTTTTTATACCCAACATATGCCAATGCGTTTGGTCACATTTGTCTCAATCCCCCCTGCAGTTTTCAAAATATCCCAAACATCCCAATTTCGAGGCCTGAGCCATATTTTGTAGCCAAATTCTGGCTCTATGCACGTATTTGCAGATTGAATTTACGACTTTTTATACCCAAGATATGTCAAGTCCTGAAAGCGGCAGTGAGTCAAATTTTGCACAAACTCCCCTGCAGTTTTCGAAATATTCCAAATATCCCAATTTCGAGGCCTGAGCCATATTTTGGAGCAAAATTCTGGCTCTCTGCACGTATTCGCAGTTTGAAATTACGACTTTTTATACCCAACATATCCCAAGTACTGAAAGCAGCAGTGAGTCACATTTTGCACAAACTCCCCTGCAGTTTTTAAAATATCCCAAATATCCCAATTTCGAGGCCTGAGCCATATTTTGGAGCCAAATTCTGGCTCTCTGCACGTATTCGCAGTTTGAAATTACGACTTTTTTATACTCAACATATGCCAATGCGTTTGGTCACATTTGTCTCAATCCCCCCTGCAGTTTTCAAAATATCCCAAACATCCCAATTTCGAGGCCTGAGCCATATTTTGTAGCCAAATTCTGGCTCTCTGCACGTATTCGCAGTTTGATATTACGACTTTTTATTCCCAACATATGCCAAGTACTAAAAGCGTCGTTTGGTCACAACTGTCCCAATCCCCCATGCATTTTTCAAAATATCCCAAACATATCAATTTCGAGGCCTGAGCCATATTTTGGAGCCAAATTCTGGCTCTCTGCACGTATTCGCAGTTTGAAATTACGACTTTTTATACCCAACATATCTCAAGTCCTGAAAGCGGCAGTGAGTCACACTTTGCACAAAGTCCCCTGCAGTTTTCGAAATATTCCAAATATCCCAATTTCGAAGCCTGAGCCATATTTTGGAGCCAAATTCTGGCTCTCTGCACGTATTCGCAGATTGAATTTACGACTTTTTATACCCAACATATGCCAAGTCCTGAAAGTGGCAGCGAGTCACATTTTGCACAAACTTCCCTGCAGTTTTCGAAATATCCCAAATATCCCAATTTCGAGGCCTGAGTCATATTTTGGAGCCAAATTCTGGCTCTCTGCACGTATTCGCAGTTTGAAATTATGACTTTTTATACCCAATATATGCCTAGTACTGAAAGCTGCAGTGAGTCACATTTTGCACAAACTACCCTGCAGTTTTTAAAATATCCCAAATATCCCAATTTCGAGGCCTTAGCCATGTTTTGGAGCAAAATGCTGGCTCTCTGCACGTATTCGCAGTTTGAAATTGCGACTTGTTTATACCCAACATATGCCACGTACTAAAAGCGGCGTTTGGTCACATCTGTCCCAATCCCCCCTGCAGTTTTCAAAATATCCCAAACATCTCAATTTCAAGGCCTGAGCCATATTTTGGAGCCAAATTCTGGCTCTCTGCACGTATTCGTAGTTTGAAATTACGACTTTTTATACCCAACTTATGCCAAGTACTGAAAGCGGCGTTTGGTCACATTTGTTCCAAGGCTCCCTGCAATTTTCAAAATATCCCAAACATGCTAATTTCGGGGCCTGAGCCATATTTTGGAGCCAAATTCTGGCTCTCTTCACGTATTCGCAGTTTGAAATTACGGTTTTATATACCCAACATATGCCAAGTACTGAAAGCGACGTTTGGACATATTTGTCCCAAACCTCCCTGCAGTTTTCAAAATATCCCGAACATCCCAATTTCGAGGCCTGAGACATATTTTGGAGCCAAACTCTGGCTCTATGCACGTATTCGCAGATTGAATTTATGATTTTTATACCCAACATATGCCAAGTCCTGAAGGTGGCAGTGAGTCACATTTTGCACAAACTCCCCTGCAGTTTTCGAAATATCCCAAATATCCCTATTTCGAGGCCTGAGCCATATTTTGGAGCCAAATTCTAGCTCTCTGCACGTATTCGCTGTTTGAAATTACGACTTTTTATACCCAATATATGCCTAGTACTGAAAGCAGCAGTGAGTCACATTTTGAACAAACTCCCCTGCAGTTTTTAAAATATCCCAAATATCCCAATTTCGAGGCCTTAGCAATGTTTTTGAGCCAAATTCTGGCTCTTTGCACTTATTCGCAGTTTGAAATTGCGACTTTTTTATACCCAACATATGCCAAGTACTGAAAGTGGCAGTAAGTCACAATTTGCGCAAACTCCCCTGCAGTTTTCAAAATATCCCAAACATCCCAATTTCGAGGCCTGAGCCATATTTTGTAGCCAAATTCTGGCTCTCTGCACGTATTCGCAGTTTGAAATTACGACTTTTATACCCAACATTTTCCAAGTACTGAAAGCAGCAGTGAGTCACATTTTGCACAAATTCCCCTGCAGTTTTCAAAATATCCCAAATATCCCAATTTCGATGCCTGAGCTATATTTTGGAGTCAAATTCTGGCTCTCTGCACGTATTCGCATTTTGAAATTACGACTTTTTTATACCCAACATATGCCAATGCGTTTGGTCACATTTGTCTCAATCCCCCCTGCAGTTTTCAAAATATCCCAAACATCCCAATTTCGAGGCCTGAGCCATATTTTGTAGCCAAATTCTGGCTCTTTGCACGTATTTGCAGATTGAATTTACGACTTTTTATACCCAAGATATGTCAAGTCCTGAAAGCGCCAGTGAGTCAAATTTTGCACAAACTCCCATGCAGTTTTCGAAATATTCCAAATATCCCAATTTCGAGGCCTGAGCCATATTTTGGAGCAAAATTCTGGCTCTCTGCACGTATTCGCAGTTTGAAATTACGACTTTTTATACCCAACATATCCCAAGTACTGAAAGCAGCAGTGAGTCACATTTTGCACAAACTCCCCTGCAGTTTTTAAAATATCCCAAATATCCCAATTTCGAGGCCTGAGCCATATTTTGGAGCCAAATTCTGGCTCTCTGCACGTATTCGCAGTTTGAAATTACGACTTTTTTATACTCAACATATGCCAATGCGTTTGGTCACATTTGTCTCAATCCCCCCTGCAGTTTTCAAAATATCCCAAACATCCCAATTTCGAGGCCTGAGCCATATTTTGTAGCCAAATTCTGGCTCTCTGCACGTATTCGCAGTTTGATATTACGACTTTTTATTCCCAACATATGCCAAGTACTAAAAGCGTCGTTTGGTCACAACTGTCCCAATCCCCCATGCATTTTTCAAAATATCCCAAACATATCAATTTCGAGGCCTGAGCCATATTTTGGAGCCAAATTCTGGCTCTCTGCACGTATTCGCTGTTTGAAATTACGACTTTTTATACCCAATATATGCCTAGTACTGAAAGCAGCAGTGAGTCACATTTTGAACAAACTCCCCTGCAGTTTTTAAAATATCCCAAATATCCCAATTTCGAGGCCTTAGCAATGTTTTTGAGCCAAATTCTGGCTCTTTGCACTTATTCCCATTTTGAAATTACGACTTTTTTATACCCAACATATGCCAATGCGTTTTGTCACATTTTTCTCAATCCCCCCTGCAGTTTTCAAAATATCCCAAACATCCCATTTTCGAGGCCTGAGCCATATTTTGTAGCCAAATTCTGGCTCTATGCACGTATTTGCAGATTGAATTTACGACTTTTTATACGCAAGATATGTCAAGTCCTGAAAGCGGCAGTGAGTCAAATTTTGCACAAACTCCCCTGCAGTTTTCGAAATATTCCAAATATCCCAATTTCGAGGCCTGAGCCATATTTTGGAGCAAAATTCTGGCTCTCTGCACGTATTCGCAGTTTGAAATTACGACTTTTTATACCCAACATATGCCAAGTACTGAAAGTGGCGTTTGGTCACATTTGTCACAATCCTTCCTGCAATTTTCTAAATATCCCAAACATCCCAATATCGAGGCCTGAGTCATAATTTGGAGGCAACGTCTGGCTCTCTGCACGTATTCATATTTTGATAATACTACTTTTTATACCCAACATATGCCAAGTACTGCAAGTGGCAGTGAGTCACATTTTGCATAAACTCCCATGCAGTTTTCAAAATATCCCAAATATCCCAATTTCGAGGCCTTAGCCATGTTTTGGAGCAAAATGCTGGCTCTCTGCACGTATTCGCAGTTTGAAATTGCGACTTGTTTATACCCAACATATGCCATGTACTAAAAGCGGCGTTTGGTCACATCTGTCCCAATCCCCCCTGCAGTTTTCAAAATATCCCAAACATCTCAATTTCAAGGCCTGAGCCATATTTTGGAGCCAAATTCTGGCTCTCTGCACGTATTCGTAGTTTGAAATTACGACTTTTTATACCCAACTTATGCCAAGTACTGAAAGCGGCGTTTGGTCACATTTGTCCCAAAGCTCCCTGCAATTTTCAAAATATCCCAAACATGCTAATTTCGGGGCCTGAGCCATATTTTGGAGCCAAATTCTGGCTCTATGCACGTATTCGCAGATTGAATTTATGATTTTTATACCCAACATATGCCAAGTCCTGAAAGTGGCAGTGAGTCACATTTTGCACAAACTCCCCTGCAGTTTTCGAAATATCCCAAATATCCCTATTTCGAGGACTGAGCCATATTTTGGCTCTCTGCACGTATTCGCTGTTTGAAATTACGACTTTTTATACCCAATATATGCCTAGTACTGAAAGCAGCAGTGAGTCACATTTTGCACAAACTCCCCTGCAGTTTTTAAAATATCCCAAATATCCCAATTTCGAGGCCTTAGCCATGTTTTTGAGCCAAATTCTGGCTCTATGCACGTATTTGCAGATTGAATTTACGACATTTTATACCCAACATATGCCAAGTCCTGAAAGCAGCAGTGAGTCACATTTTGCACAAACTCCCCTGCAGTTTTCAAAATATCCCAAATATCCCAATTTCGAGGTCTTAGCCATGTTTTGGAGCCAAATTCTGGCTCTCTGCACCTATTCGCAGCTCGAAATTGCGACTTTTTTATGCCCAATATATGCCAAGTACTGAAAGCGGCGTTTGGTCACATTTGTCCCAAACCTCCCTGCAGTTTTCTAAATCTTCCAAACATCCCAATATCGAGGCCTGAGTCATATTTTGGAGCCAACGTCTGGCTCTCTGCACGTATTCATATTTTGATATTACGACTTTTTATACCCAACATATGCCAAGTACTGAAAGTGGCAGTGAGTCACATTTTGCGCAAACTCCCCTGCAGTTTTCAAAATATCCCAAACATCCCAATTTCGTGGCCTGAGCCATATTTTGTAGCCAAATTCTGGCTCTTTGCACGAATTCACAGTTTGAAATTACGACTTTTTATACCGAACATATGCCAAGTACTGAAAGCGGCGTTTGGTCACATTTGTCCCAAAGCTCCCTGCAGTTTTTAAAATATCCCAAACATCTCAATTTCGAGGCCTGAGCCATATTTTGAAGCCAAATTCTGGCTCTCTGCACGTATTCGCAGTTTGAAATTACGACTTTTTATACCCAACATATGCCAAGTCCTGAAAGCGGCAGTGAGTCACATTTTGCACAAAGTCCCCTGCAGTTTTCAAAATATCCCAAATATCCCAATTTCGAGGCCTTAGCCATGTTTTGGAGCAAAATGCTGGCTCTCTGCACGTATTCGCAGTTTGAAATTGCGACTTTTTTATACCCAACATATCCCAAATACTGAGAGCAGCGTTTAGTCACATTTGACCCAATCCTCCCTGCAATTTTCTATATATCCCAAACATCCCAATATCGTGGCCTGAGTCATATTTTGGAGCCAACGTCTGGCTCTCTGCACGTATTCATATTTTGATATTACGACTTTTTATACCCAACATATGCCAAGTACTGAAAGTGGCAGTGACTCACATTTTGCGCAAACTCCCCTGCAGTTTTCAAAATATCCCAAACATCCCAATTTCGAGGCCTGAGCCATATTTTGTAGCCAAATTCTGGCTCTCTGCACGTATTCGCAGTTTGAAATTACGACTTTTATACCCAACATCTTCCAAGTACTGAAAGCAGCAGTGAGTCACATTTTGCACAAACTCCCCTGCAGTTTTCAAAATATCCCAAATATCCCAATTTCGATGCCTGAGCTATATTTTGGAGTCAAATTCTGGCTCTCTGCACGTATTCGCATATTGAAATTACGAATTTTTTATACCCAACATATGCCAATGTGTTTGGTCACATTTGTCTCAATCCCCCCTGCAGTTTTCAAAATATCCCAAACATCCCAATTTCGAGGCCTGAGCCATATTTTGTAGCCAAATTCTGGCTCTATGCACGTATTCGCAGATTGAATTTACCACTTTTTATACCCAACATATGCCAAGTACTGAAAGCAGCAGTGAGTCACATTTTGCACAAACTCCTCTTCAGTTTTCAAAATATCCCAAATATCCCAATTTCGAGGCCTGAGCCATATTTTGTAGCCAAATAAATTCTGGCTCTCTGCACGTATTCGCAGTTTGAAATTACGACTTTTTATACCCAACATATGCCAAGTACTAAAAGCGGCGGTTGGTCACATCTGTCCCAATCCCCCCTGCAGTTTTCAAAATATCCCAAACATCTCAATTTCGAGGCTTGAGCCACATTTTGGAGCCAAATTCTGGCTCTCTACACGTATTCGCAGTTTGAAATTACGACATTTTATACCCAACATATGCCAAGTCCTGAAAGCAGCAGTGAGTCACATTTTGCACAAACTCTCCTGCAGTTTTCAAAATATCCCAAATATCCCAATTTCGAGGCCTAAGCCATGTTTTGGAGCCAAATTCTGGCTCTCTGCACGTATTCGCAGTTTGAAATTGCGATTTTTTTATGCCCAACATATGCCAAGTACTGAAAGCGGCGTTTGGTCACATTTGTCCCAACCTCCCTGCAGTTTTCTAAATATCCCAAACATCCCAATATCGTGGCCTGAGTCATATTTTGGAGCCAAAGTCTGGCTCTCTGCACGTATTCATATTTTGATATTACGACTTTTTATACCCAACATATGCCAAGTACTGAAAGTGGCAGTGAGTCACATTTTGCGCAAACTCCCCTGCAGTTTTCAAAATATCCCAAACATCCCAATTTCGAGGCCTGAGCCATATGTTGTAGCCAAATTCTGGCTCTCTGCACGTATTTGCAGTTTGAAATTACGACTTTTTATACCGAACATATGCCAAGTACTGAAAGCGGCGTTTGGTCACATTTGTCCCAAAGCTCCCTGCAGTTTTCAAAATATCCCAAACATTTCGCAATTTCGAGGCCTGAGCCATTTTTTGTAGCCAAATTCTGGCTCTCTGCACGTATTCGCAGTTTGAAATTACGACTTTTTATACCCAACATATGCCAAGTACTGAAAGCGGCGTTTGGTCACATTTGACCCAATCCTCCCTGCAGTTTTCAAAATATCCCATACATCCCAATTTCGAGGCCTGAGCCATATTTTGGAGCCAAATTCTGGCTCTCTGCACGTATTCGCAGTTTGAAATTTCGACTTTTTATACCCAACATATGACAAGTCCTGAAAGCGGCAGTGAGTCACATTTTGCACAAAGTCACCTGCAGTTTTTGAAATATTCCAAATATCCCAATTTCGAAGCCTGAGCCATATTTTGGAGCCAAATTCTGGCTCTCTGCACGTATTCGCAGTTTGAAATTACGACTTTTTATACCCAACATATGCCAAGTACTGAAAGCAGCAGTGAGTCACATTTTGCACAAACTCCCCTGCAGTTTTCAAAATATCCCAAATATCCCAATTTCGAGGCCTTAGCCATGTTTTGGAGCCAAATGCTGGCTCTCTGCACGTATACGCAGTTTGAAATTGCGACCTTTTTATACCCAACATATGCCAAGTACTGAAAGCGGCGTTTGGCCACATTTGACCCAATCCTCCCTGCAATTTTCTATATATCCCAAACATCCCAATATCGAGGCCTGAGTCATATTTTGGAGCCAACGTCTGGCTCTCTGCACGTATTCATATTTTGATATTACGACTTTTTATACCCAACATATGCCAAGTACTGAAAGTGGCAGCGAGTCACAATTTGCGCAAACTCCCCTGCAGTTTTCAAAATATCCCAAACATCCCAATTTCGAGGCCTGAGCCATATTTTGTAGCCAAATTCTGGCTCTCTGCACGTATTAGCAGTTTGAAATTACGACTTTTTTATACCCAACATATGCCAATGCGTTTGGGCACATTTGTCTCAATCCCCCCTGCAGTTTTCAAAATATCCCAAACATCCCAATTTCGAGGCCTGAGCCATATTTTGTAGCCAAATTCTGGCTCTATGCACGTATTTGCAGATTGAATTTACGACTTTTTATACCCAAGATATGCCAAGTCCTGAAAGCGGCAGTGAGTCAAATTTTGCACAAACTCCCCGGCAGTTTTCGAAATATTCCGAATATCCCAATTTCGAGGCCTGAGCCATATTTTGGAGCAAAATTCTGGCTCTCTGCACGTATTCGCAGTTTGAAATTACGACTTTTTATACCCAACATATGCCAAGTACTGAAAGCAGCAGTGAGTCACATTTTGCACAAACTCCTCTGCAGTTTTCAAAATATCCCAAATATCCCAATTTCGAGGCCTGAGCCATATTTTGTAGCCAAATAAATTCTGGCTCTCTGCACGTAATCGCAGTTTGAAATTACGACTTTTTATACCCAACATATGCCAAGTACTAAAAGCGGCGGTTGGTCACATCTGTCCCAATCCCCCCTGCAGTTTTCAAAATATCCCAAACATCTCAATTTCGAGGCTTGAGCCATATTTTGGAGCCAAATTCTGGCTCTCTGCACGTATTCGCAGTTTGAAATTACGACATTTTATACCCAACATATGCCAAGTCCTGAAAGCAGCAGTGAGTCACATTTTGCACAAACTCCCCTGCAGTTTTCAAAATATCCCAAATATCCCAATTTCGAGGCCTGAGCCATGTTTTGGAGCCAAATTCTGGCTCTCTGCACGTATTCGCAGTTTGAAATTACGACATTTTATACCCAACATATGCCAAGTACTGAAAGTGGCAGTGAGTCACATTTTGCGCAAACTCCCCTGCAGTTTTCAAAATATCCCAAACATCCCAATTTCGAGGCCTGAGCCATATGTTGTAGCCAAATTCTGGCTCTCTGCACGTATTTGCAGTTTGAAATTACGACTTTTTATACCGAACATATGCCAAGTACTGAAAGCGGCGTTTGGTCACATTTGTCCCAAAGCTCCCTGCAGTTTTCAAAATATCCCAAACATCTCAATTTCGAGGCCTGAGCCATATTTTGGAGCCAAATTCTGGCTCTCTGCACGTATTCGCAGTTTGAAATTTCGACTTTTTATACCCAACATATGACAAGTCCTGAAAGCGGCAGTGAGTCACATTTTGCACAAAGTCACCTGCAGTTTTTGAAATATTCCAAATATCCCAATTTCGAAGCCTGAGCCATATTTTGGAGCCAAATTCTGGCTCTGCACGTATTCGCAGTTTGAAATTACGACTTTTTATACCCAACATATGCCTAGTACTAAAAGCGGCGTTTGGTTACATCTGTCCCAATCCCCCCTGCAGTTTTCAAAATATCCCAAACATATCAATTTCGAGGCCTGAGCCATATTTTGGAGCCAAATTCTGGCTCTCTGCACGTATTCGCAGTTTGAAATTACGAATTTTTATACCCAACATATGGCAAGTCCTGAAAGCGGCAGTGAGTCACATTTTGCACAAAGTCTCCTGCAGTTTTCAAAATATTCCAAATATCCCAATTTCGAAGCCTGAGCCATATTTCGGAGCCAAATTCTGGCTCTCTGCACGTATTAGCAGTTTGAAATTACGACTTTTTATACCCAACATATGCCAAGTACTGAAAGCAGCAGTGAGTCACATTTTGCACAAACTCCCCTGCAGTTTTCAAAATATCCCAAATATTCCAATTTCGAGGCCTGAGCCATATTTTGGAGCAAAATGCTGGCTCTCTGCACGTATTCGCAGTTTGAAATTGCGACTTTTTTATACCCAACATATGCCAAGTACTGAAAGCGGCGTTTGGTCACATTTGACCCAATCCTCCCTGCAGTTTTCAAAATATCCCAAACATTTCGCAATTTCGAGGCCTGAGCCATATTTTGTAGCCAAATTCTGGCTCTCTGCACGTATTCGCAGTTTGAAATTACGACTTTTTATACCCAACATCTTCCAAGTACTGAAAGCAGCAGTGAGTCACATTTTGCACAAACTCCCCTGCAGTTTTCAAAATATCCCAAATATCCGAATTTCGATGCCTGAGCTATATTTTGGAGTCAATTTCTGGCTCTCTGCACGTATTCGCATTTTGAAATTACGACTTTTTTATACCCAACATATGCCAATGCGTTTGGTCACATTTGTCTCAATCCCCCCTGCAGTTTTCAAAATATCCCAAACATCCCAATTTCGAGGCCTGAGCCATATTTTGTAGCCAAATTCTGGCTCTATGCACGTATTTGCAGATTGAATTTACGACTTTTTATACCCAAGATATGCCAAGTCCTGAAAGCGGCAGGGAGTCAAATTTTGCACAAACTCCCCTGCAGTTTTCAAAATATCCCAAACATCCCAATTTCGAGACCTGAGCCATATTTTGTAGCCAAATTCTGGCTCTCTGCACGTATTCGCAGTTTGAAATTACGAATTTTTATACCCAACATATGCCAAGTACTGAAAGCGGCGTTTGGTCACATTTGTCCCAAAGCTCCCTGCAGTTTTCAAAATATCCCAAACATTTCGCAATTTCGAGGCCTGAGCCATATTTTGTAGCCAAATTCTGGCTCTCTGCACGTATTCGCAGTTTGAAATTACGACTTTTTATACCCAACATATGCCAAGTACTAAAAGAGGCGTTTGGTTACATCTGTCCCAATCCCCCCTGTAGTTTTCAAAATATCCCAAACATCTCAATTTCGAGGCCTGAGCCATATTTTGGAGCCAAATTCTGGCTCTCTGCACGTATTCGCAGTTTGAAATTATGACTTTTTATATCCAACATATGCCAAGTACTGTGAGAGGCAGTGAGTCACATTTTGAACAACTCCTCTGCAGTTTTCAAAATATCCTAAATATCCCAATTTCGAGGCCTGAGCCATATTTTGGAGCCAAATTCTGGCTCTCTGCACGTATTCGCAGTTTGAAATTACGACTTTTTATACCCAACATATGCCAGGTCCTGCAAGCGGCATTTGGTCACATGTGACCCTAACCTCCCTGCAGTTTTAAAAATATCCCAAACATCCGAATTTCGAGACCTGAGCTATATTTTGGAGCCACATTCTGGCACTCTGCACGTATTCGCAGTTTGAAATTATGACTTTTTATACCCAACATATGCCAAGTACTGTGAGAGGCAGTGAGCCACATTTTGAACAACTCCTCTGCAGTTTTCAAAATATCCTAAATATCCCAATTTCGAGGCCTGAGCCATATTTTGGAGCCAAATTCTGGCTCTCTGCACGTATTCGCAGTTTGAAATTACGACTTTTTATACCCAACATATGCCAAGTATGGAAAGCAGCGTTTGGTCACATTTGTCCCAAACCTCCCTGCAGTTATAAAAATATCCCAAACATCCGAATTTCGAAACCTGAGCCATATTTTGGAGCCAAATTCTGGCTCTCTGCACTTATTCGCAGTTTGATATTACGACTTTTTATACCCAACATATGCCAAGTACTGAAAGCGGCAGCGAGTCACATTTAGCACAAACTCCCCTGCAGTTTTCAAAATATCCCAAACATCCCAATTTCGAGGCCTGAGCCATATATTGGAGCCAAATTCTGGCTCTCTGCACGTATTCGCTGTTTGAAATTCGACTTTTTATACCCAACATATGCCAAGTACTGAAAGCGGCAGGGAGTCACATTTAGCACAAACTCCCCTGCAGTTTTCAAAATATCCCAAATATCCCAATTTTGTGGCCTGAGCCATATTTTGGAGCCAAATTCTGGCTCTCTGCACGTATTCGCAGTTTGAAATTACCACTTTTTATACCCAACTTATGCCAAGTACTGAAAGCTGCGTTTGGTCACATTTGTCCCAAACCTCGCTGCAGTTTTCAAAATATCCCAAACATCTCAATTTCGAGGCCTGAGCCATATTTTGGAGCCAAATTCTTGCTCTCTGCACGTATTCGCAGTTTGAAATTACGACTTTTTATACCCAACATATGCCAGGTACTGAAAGCGGCGTTTGGTCACATTTGACCCAATCCTCCCTGCAGTTTTCAAAATATCCCATACATCCCAATTTCGAGGCCTGAGCCATATTTTGGAGCCAAATTCTGGCTCTCTGCACGTATTCGCAGTTTGAAATTACGACTTTTTATACCCAACATATGCCAAGTCCTGAAAGCGGCAGGGAGTCAAATTTTGCACAAACTCCCCTGCAGTTTTCAAAATATCCCAAACATCCCAATTTCGAGACCTGAGCCATATTTTGTAGCCAAATTCTGGCTCTCTGCACGTATTCGCTGTTTGAAATTCGACTTTTTATACCCAACATATGCCAGGTACTGAAAGCGACATTTGGTCACATGTGACCCTAACCTCCCTGCAGTTATAAAAATATCCCAAACATCCGAATTTCGAGACCTGAGCCATTCTTTGGAGCCAAATTCTGGCTCTCTGCACGTATTCGCAGTTTGAAATTATGACTTTTTATACCCAACATATGCCAAGTACTGTGAGCGGCAGTGAGTCACATTTTGAACAAACTCCTCTGCAGTTTTCAAAATATCCTAAATATCCCAATTTCGAGGCCTGAGCCATATTTTGGAGTCAAATTCTGGCTCTCTGCACGTATTCGCAGTTTGAAGTTACGACTTTTTATACCCAACATATGACTAGTATGGAAAGCAGCGTTTGGTCACATTTGTCCCAAACCAAACCTGCAGTTATAAAAATATCCCAAACATCCCAATTTCGAAGCCTGAGCCATATTTTGGAGCCAAATTCTGGCTACCTGCACGTATTCGCAGTTTGAAATTCGACTTTTTATACCCAACATATGCCAAGTACTGAAAGCGGCGGTGAGACACATTTTGCACAAACTCCCCTGCAGTTGTCAAAATATCCCAAATATCCAAATTTTGCGGCCTGAGCCATATTTTGGAGCCAAATTCTGGCTCTCTGCACGTATTCGCTGTTTGAAATTACGAATTTTTATACCCAACATATGCAAAGTATTGAAAGCAGCGTTTGGTCACATTTGTCCCAAACCTCCCTGCAGTTTTCAAAATATCCCACACATCCCAATTTCAAAGCCTGAGCCATATTTTGGAGCAAAATTCTGGCTCTCTGCACGTATTCGCAGTTTGAAATTACGACTTTTTATACCCAACATATGCCAGGTCCTGAAAGCGACATTTGGTTACATGTGACCCTAACCTCCCTGCAGTTTTAAAAATATCCCAAACATCCGAATTTCGAGACCTGAGCCATATTTTGGAGCCAAATTCTGGCTCTCTGCACGTATTCGCTGTTTGAAATTACGACTTTTTATACCCAACATATGCAAAGTATTGAAAGCGGCGTTTAGTCACATTTGTCCCAAACCTCCCTGCAGTTTTAAAATATCCCAAACATCCCAATTTCAAAGCCTGAGCCATATTTTGGAGCCAAATTCTGGCTCTCTTCACATATTCGCAGTTTGAAATTACGACTTTTTATACCCAACATATGCCAAGTACTGAAAGCGGCAGTGAGTCACATTATGAAAAACTCCTCTGCATTTTTCAAAATATCCTAAATATCCCAATTTCGAGGCCTGAGCCATATTTTGGAGCCAAATTCTGGCTCTCTGCACGTATTCGCAGTTTGAAATTACGACTTTTTATACCCAACATATGCAAAGTATGGAAAGCGGCGTTTGGTCACATTTGTCCCAAACCTCCCTGCAATTTTAAAAATATCCCAAACATCCCAATTTCGAAGCCTGAGCCATATTTTGGAGCCAAATTCTGGCTCTCTGCACTTATTCGCAGTTTGATATTACGACTTTTTATACCCAACATATGCCAAGTACTGAAAGCGGCAGTGAGTCACATTTAGCACAAACTCCCCTGCAGTTTTCAAAATATCCCAAACATCTCAATTTCGAGGCCTGAGCCATATATTGGAGCCAAATTCTGGCTCTCTGCACGTATTCGCATTTTGAAATTCGACTTTTTATACCCAACATATGCCAGGTACTGAAAGCAGCAGTGAGTCACATTTTGCACAAACTCCCCTGCAGTTTTCAAAATATCCCAAATTTCCCAATTTTGTGGCCTGAGCCATATTTTGGAGTCAAATTCTGGCTCTCTGTACGTATTCGCAGTTTGAAGTTACGACTTTTTATACCCAACATATGCCTAGTATGGAAAGCAGCGTTTGGTCACATTTGTCCCAAACCTCCCTGCAGTTGTCAAAATATCCCAAACATCCCAATTTCAAAGCCTGAGCCATATTTTGGAGCCAAATTCTGGCTCTCTGCACGTATTCGCAGTTTGAAATTACGACTTTTTTATACCCAACATATGCCAAGTACTGAGAGCGTCATTTGGTCACATGTGTCCCAAACCTCCCTGCAGTTTTCAAAATATCCCAAACATCTCAATTTCGAGGCCTGAGCCATATTTAGGAGCCAAATTCTGGCTCTGCACGTATTCGCTGTTTGAAATTACGACTTTTTATTCCCAACATATGCCAGGTACTGAAAGCGGCGTTTGGTCACATTTGACCCAAACCTCCCTGCAGTTTTCAAAATATCCCATACATCCCAATTTCGAGGCCTGAGCCATATTTTGGAGCCAAATTCTGGCTCTCTGCACGTATTCGCAGTTTGAAATTACGACTTTTTATACCCAACATATGCCAAGTGCTGAAAGCGGCAGTGAGTCACATTTTGAACAAACTCCCCTGCAGTTTTCAAAATATCCCAAACATCCCAATTTCGAGGCTTGAGCCATATATTGGAGCCAAATTCTGGCTCCCTGCACGTATTCGCAGTTTGAAATTCGACTTTTTATACCCAACATATGCCAAGTACTGAAAGCGGCAGTGAGTCACATTTTTCACAAACTCCCCTACAGTTGTCAAAATATCCCAAATATCCCAATTTTGAGGCCTGAGCCATATTTTGGATCCCAATTCTGGCTCTCTGCACGTATTCGCAGTTTGAAATTACGACTTTTTATACCCAACTTATGCCAAGTACTGAAAGCTGCGTTTGGTCACATTTGTCCCAAACCTCCCTGCAGTTGTCAAAATATCCAAAACATGTCAATTTCGAGGCCTGAGCCATATTTTGGAGCCAAATTCTGGCTCTCTGCACGTATTCGCAGTTTGAAATTACGACTTTTTATACCCAACTTATACCCAACATATGCCAGGTCCTGAAAGCGACATTTGGTCACATGTGACCCTAACCTCCCTGCAGTTTTAAAAATATCCCAAACATCCGAATTTCGAGACCTGAGCCATATTTTGGAGCCAAATTCTGGCTCTCTGCACGTATTCGCAGTTTGAAATTATGACTTTTTATACCCAACATATGCCAAGTACTGTGAGCGGCAGTGAGTCACATTTTGAACAGACTCCTCTGCAGTTTTCAAAATATCCTAAATATCCCAATTTCGAGGCCTGAGCCATATTTAGGAGCCAAATTCTGGCTCTCTGCACGTATTCGCAGTTTGAAGTTACGACTTTTTATACCCAACAAATGCCTAGTATGGAAAGCAGCGTTTGGTCACATTTGTCCCAAACCTCCCTGCAGTTATAAAAATATCCCAAACATCCGAATTTCGAAGCCTGAGCCATATTTTGGAGCCAAATTCTGGCTCTCTGCACGTATTCGCAGTTTGAAATTACGACTTTTTATACCCAACATATGCAAAGTATTGAAAGCAGCGTTTGGTCACATTTGTCCCAAACCTCCCTGCAGTTATAAAAATATCCCAAACATCCGAATTTCGAAGCCTGAGCCATATTTTGGAGCCAAATTCTGGCTCTCTGCACGTATTCGCAGTTTGAAATTACGACTTTTTATACCCAACATATGCAAAGTATTGAAAGCAGCGTTTGGTCACATTTGTCCCAAACCTCCCTGCAGTTTTCCAAATATCCCACACATCCCAATTTCAAAGCCTGAGCCATATTTTGGAGCCAAATTCTGGCTCTCTGCACGTATTCGCAGTTTGAAATTACGACTTTTTATACCCAACATATGCAAAGTATTGAAAGCGGCGTTTGGTCACATTTGTCCCAAACCTCCCTGCAGTTTTAAAATATCCCAAACATCCCAATTTCAAAGCCTGAGCCATATTTTGGAGCCAAATTCTGGCTCTCTTCACATATTCGCAGTTTGAAATTACGAATTTTTATACCCAACATATGCCAAGTACTAAAAGCGGCAGTAATTCACATTTTGAACAAACTCCTCTGCAGTTTTCAAAATATCCTAAATATCCTAATTTCGAGGCCTGAGCCATATATTGGAGCCAAATTCTGGCTCTCTGTACGTATTCGCAGTTTGAAATTACGACTTTTTATACCCAACATATGCCAAGTACTGAAAGCGGCAGTGAGTCACATTTTGAAAAACTCCTCTGCATTTTTCAAAATATCCTAAATATCCCAATTTCGAGGCCTGAGCCATATTTTGGAGCCAAATTCTGGCTCTCTGCACGTACTCGCAGTTTGAAATTTTGACTTTTTATACCCAACATATGCCAGGTACTGAAAGCGGCGTTTGGTCACATTTGAACCAAACCTCCCTGCAGTCTTCAAAATATCCCAAACATCCCAATTTCGAGGCCTGATCCATATATTGAAGCCAAATTCTGGCTCTCTGCACGTATTCGCAGTTTGAAATTCGACTTTTTATACCCAACATATGCCAAGTACTGAAAGCGGCAGGGAGTCACATTTTGCACAAACTCCCCTGCAGTTTTCAAAATATCCCAAATATCCCAATTTTGTGGCCTGAGCCATATTTTGGAGCCAAATTCTGGCTCTCTGCACGTATTCCCAGTTTGAAATTACCACTTTTTATACCCAACTTATGCCAAGTACTGAAAGCTGCGTTTGGTCACATTTGTCCCAATCTTCGCTGCAGTTTTAAAAATATCCCAAACATCTCAATTTCGAGGCCTGAGCCATATTTTGGAGCCAAATTCTTGCTCTCTGCACGTATTCGCTGTTTGAAATTACGACTTTTTATTCCCAACATATGCCAGGTACTGAAAGCGGGGTTTGGTCACATTTGACTCAAACCTCCCTGCAGTTTTCAAAATATCCCATGCATCCCAATTTCGAGGCCTGAGCCATATTTTGGAGCCAAATTCTGGCTCTCTGCACGTATTCGCAGTTTGAAATTACGACTTTTTATACCCAACTTATGCCAAGTACTGAAAGCTGCATTTGGTCACATTTGTCCCAAACCTCCCTGCAGTTGTCAAAATATCCCAAACATCCCAATTTCGAGGCCTGAGCCATATATTGGAGCCAAATTCTGGCTCCCTGCACGTATTCGCAGTTTGAAATTCGACTTTTTATACCCAACATATGCCAAATACTGAAAGCGGCAGTGAGTCACATTTTTCACAAACTCCCCTGCAGTTGTCAAAATATCCCAAATATCCCAATTTTGAGGCCTGAGCCATATTTTGGATCAAAATTCTGGCTCTCTGCACGTATTCGCAGTTTGAAATTCGACTTTTTATACCCAACATATGACAAGTACTGAAAGCGGCAGTGAGTCACATTTTGAACAAACTCCCCTGCAGTTGTCAAAATATCCCAAATATCCCAATTTTGAGGCCTGAGCCATATTTTGGATCCAAATTCTGGCTCTCTGCACGTATTCGCAGTTTGAAATTACGACTTTTTATACCCAACATATGCCAGGTCCTGAAAGCGACATTTGGTTACATGTGACCCTAACCTCCCTGCAGTTTTAAAAATATCCCAAACATCCGAATTTCGAGACCTGAGCCATATTTTGGAGCCAAATTCTGGCTCTCTGCACGTATTCGCAGTTTGAAATTACGACTTTTTATACCCAACATATGCCAGGTCCTGAAAGCGACATTTGGTTACATGTGACCCTAACCTCCCTGCAGTTTTAAAATTATCCCAAACATCCGAATTTCGAGACCTGAGCCATATTTTGGAGCCAAATTCTGGCTCTCTGCACGTATTCGCTGTTTGAAATTACGACTTTTTATACCCAACATATGCAAAGTATTGAAAGCGGCGTTTAGTCACATTTGTCCCAAACCTCCCTGCAGTTTTAAAATATCCCAAACATCCCAATTTCAAAGCCTGAGCCATATTTTGGAGCCAAATTCTGGCTCTCTTCACATATTCGCAGTTTGAAATTACGACATTTTATACCCAACATATGCCAAGTACTGAAAGCGGCAGTGAGTCACATTTTGAAAAACTCCTCTGCATTTTTCAAAATATCCTAAATATCCCAATTTCGAGGCCTGAGCCATATTTTGGAGCCAAATTCTGGCTCTCTGCACGTATTCGCAGTTTGAAATTACGACTTTTTATACCCAACATATGCAAAGTATGGAAAGCGGCGTTTGGTCACATTTGTCCCAAACCTCCCTGCAGTTTTAAAAATATCCCAAACATCCCAATTTCGAAGCCTGAGCCATATTTTGGAGCCAAATTCTGGCTCTCTGCACTTATTCGCAGTTTGATATTACGACTTTTTATACCCAACATATGCCAAGTACTGAAAGCGGCAGTGAGTCACATTTAGCACAAACTCCCCTGCAGTTTTCAAAATATCCCAAACATCTCAATTTCGAGGCCTGAGCCATATATTGGAGCCAAATTCTGGCTCTCTGCACGTATTCGCAGTTTGAAATTATGACTTTTTATACCCAACATATGCCAAGTACTGTGAGCGGCAGTGAGTCACATTTTGAACAAACTCCTCTGCAGTTTTCAAAGTATCCTAAATATCCCAATTTCGAGGCCTGAGCCATATTTTGGAGCCAAATTCTGGATCTCTGCACGTATTCGCAGTTTGAAGTTACGACTTTTTATACCCAACATATGACTAGTATGGAAAGCAGCGTTTAGTCACATTTGTCCCAAACCTCTCTGCAGTTATAAAAATATCCCAAACATCCGAATTTCGAAGCCTGAGCCATATTTTGGAGCCAAATTCTGGATCTCTGCACGTATTCGCAGTTTGAAATTCGACTTTTTATACCCAACATATGCCAAGTACTGAAAGCGGCAGTGAGTCACATTTTGCACAAACTCCCCTGCAGTTGTCAAAATATCCCAAATATCCAAATTTTGCGGCCTGAGCCATATTTTGGAGCCAAATTCTGGCTCTCTGCACGTATTCGCTGTTTGAAATTACGAATTTTTATACCCAACATATGCAAAGTATTGAAAGCAGCGTTTGGTCACATTTGTCCCAAACCTCCCTGCAGTTTTCAAAATATCCCACACATCCCAATTTCAAAGCCTGAGCCATGTTTTGGAGCAAAATTCTGGCTCTCTGCACGTATTCGCAGTTTGAAATTACGACTTTGTATACCCAACATATGCCAGGTCCTGAAAGCGACATTTGGTTACATGTGACCCTAAGCTCCCTGCAGTTTTAAAAATATCCCAAACATCCGAATTTCGAGACCTGAACCATATTTTGGAGCCAAATTCTGGCTCTCTGCACGTATTCGCAGTTTGAAATTATGACTTTTTATACCCAACATATGCAAAGTATTGAAAGCGGCGTTTGGTCACATTTGTCCCAAACCTCTCTGCAGTTTTAAAATATCCCAAACATCCCAATTTCAAAGCCTGAGCCATATTTTGGAGCCAAATTCTGGCTTTCTTCACATATTCGCAGTTTGAAATTACGACTTTTTATACCCAACATATGCCAAGTACTGAAAGCAGCAGTGAGTCACATTTTGAACAAACTCCTCTGCATTTTTCAAAATATCCTAAATATCCCAATTTCGAGGCCTGAGCCATATTTTGGAGCCAAATTCTGGCTCTCTGCACGTATTCGCAGTTTGAAATTACGACTTTTTATACCCAACATATGCCAAGTATGGAAAGCGGCGTTTGGTCACATTTGTCCCAAACCTCCCTGCAGTTTTAAAAATATCCCAAACATCCCAATTTCGAAGCCTGAGCCATATTTTGGAGCCAAATTCTGGCTCTCTGCACTTATTCGCATTTTGAAATTCGACTTTTTATACCCAACATATGCCAGGTACTGAAAGCAGCAGTGAGTCACATTTTGCACAAACTCCCCTGCAGTTTTCAAAATATCCCAAATTTCCCAATTTTGTGGCCTGAGCCATATTTTGAAGTCAAATTCTGGCTCTCTGCACGTATTCGCAGTTTGAAGTTACGACTTTTTATACCCAACATATGCCTAGTATGGAAAGCAGCGTTTGGTCACATTTGTCCCAAACCTCCCTGCAGTTGTCAAAATATCCCAAACATCCCAATTTCGAGGCCTGAGCCATATTTTGGAGCCAAATTCTGGCTCTCTGCACGTATTCGCAGTTTGAAATTACGACTTTTTTATACCCAACATATGCCAAGTACTGAGAGCGTCATTTGGTCACATTTGTCCCAAACCTCCCTGCAGTTTTCAAAATATCCCAAACATCTCAATTTCGAGGCCTGAGCCATATTTAGGAGCCAAATTCTGGCTCTCTGCACGTATTCGCTGTTTGAAATTACTACTTTTTATTCCCAACACATGCCAGGTACTGAAAGCGGCGTTTGGTCACATTTGACCCAAACCTCCCTGCAGTTTTCAAAATATCCCATACATCCCAATTTCGAGGCCTGAGCCATATTTTGGAGCCAAATTCTGGCTCTCTGCACGTATTCGCAGTTTGAAATTACGACTTTTTATACCCAACATATGCCAAGTGCTGAAAGCGGCAGTGAGTCACATTTTGAACAAACTCCCCTGCAGTTTTCAAAATATCCCAAACATCCCAATTTCGAGGCTTGAGCCATATATTGGAGCCAAATTCTGGCTCCCTGCACGTATTCGCAGTTTGAAATTCGACTTTTTATACCCAACATATGCCAAGTACTGAAAGCGGCAGTGAGTCACATTTTTCACAAACTCCCCTACAGTTGTCAAAATATCCCAAATATCCCAATTTTGATGCCTGAGCCATATTTTGGATCCCAATTCTGGCTCTCTGCACGTATTCGCAGTTTGAAATTACGACTTTTTATACCCAACTTATGCCAAGTACTGAAAGCTGCGTTTGGTCACATTTGTCCCAAACCTCCCTGCAGTTGTCAAAATATCCCAAACATGTCAATTTCGACGCCTGAGCCATATTTTGGAGCCAAATTCTGGCTCTCTGCACGTATTCGCAGTTTGAAATTCGACTTTTTATGCCCAACATATGCCAAGTACTGAAAGCGGCAGTGAGTCACATTTTTCACAAACTCCCCTACAGTTGTCAAAATATCCCAAATATCCCAATTTTGATGCCTGAGCCATATTTTGGAGCCAAATTCTGGCTCTCTGCACGTATTCGCAGTTTGAAATTACGACTTTTTATACCCAACTTATACCCAACATATGCCAGGTCCTGAAAGCGACATTTGGTCACATGTGACCCTAACCTCCCTGCAGTTTTAAAAATATCCCAAACATCCGATTTTCGAGACCTGAGCCATATTTTGGAGCCAAATTCTGGCTCTCTGCACGTATTCGCAGTTTGAAATTATGACTTTTTATACCCAACATATGCCAAGTACTGTGAGCGGCAGTGAGTCACATTTTGAACAGACTCCTCTGCAGTTTTCAAAATATCCTAAATATCCCAATTTCGAGGCCTGAGCCATATTTTGGAGCCAAATTCTGGCTATCTGCACGTATTCGCAGTTTGAAGTTACGACTTTTTATACCCAACATATGCCTAGTATGGAAAGCAGCGTTTGGTCACATTTGTCCCAAACCTCCCTGCAGTTATAAAAATATCCCAAACATCCGAATTTCGAAGCCTGAGCCATATTTTGGAGCCAAATTCTGGCTCTCTGCACGTATTCGCAGTTTGAAATTACGACTTTTTATACCCAACATATGCAAAGTATTGAAAGCGGCGTTTGGTCACATTTGTCCCAAACCTCCCTGCAGTTTTAAAATATCCCAAACATCCCAATTTCAAAGCCTGAGCCATATTTTGGAGCCAAATTCTGGCTCTCTTCACATATTCGCAGTTTGAAATTACGACTTTTTATACCCAACATATGCCAAGTACTGAAAGCGGCAGTGAGTCACATTTTGAAAAACTCCTCTGCATTTTTCAAAATATCCTAAATATCCCAATTTCGAGGCCTGAGCCATATTTTGGAGCCAAATTCTGGCTCTCTGCACGTACTCGCAGTTTGAAATTTTGACTTTTTATACCCAACATATGCCAGGTACTGAAAGCGGCGTTTGGTCACATTTGAACCAAACCTCCCTGCAGTCTTCAAAATATCCCAAACATCCCAATTTCGAGGCCTGATCCATATATTGAAGCCAAATTCTGGCTCTCTGCACGTATTCGCAGTTTGAAATTCGACTTTTTATACCCAACATATGCCAAGTACTGAAAGCGGCAGGGAGTCACATTTTGCACAAACTCCCCTGCAGTTTTCAAAATATCCCAAATATCCCAATTTTGTGGCCTGAGCCATATTTTGGAGCCAAATTCTGGCTCTCTGCACGTATTCCCAGTTTGAAATTACCACTTTTTATACCCAACTTATGCCAAGTACTGAAAGCTGCGTTTGGTCACATTTGTCCCAATCTTCGCTGCAGTTTTAAAAATATCCCAAACATCTCAATTTCGAGGCCTGAGCCATATTTTGGAGCCAAATTCTTGCTCTCTGCACGTATTCGCTGTTTGAAATTACGACTTTTTATTCCCAACATATGCCAGGTACTGAAAGCGGCGTTTGGTCACATTTGACTCAAACCTCCCTGCAGTTTTCAAAATATCCCATACATCCCAATTTCGAGGCCTGAGCCATATTTTGGAGCCAAATTCTGGCTCTCTGCACGTATTCGCAGTTTGAAATTATTACTTTTTATACCCAACTTATGCCAAGTACTGAAAGCGGCAGTTAGTCACATTTTGAACAAACTCCCCTGCAGTTGTCAAAATATCCCAAATATCCCAATTTTGAGGCCTGAGCCATATTTTGGATCCAAATTCTGGCTCTCTGCACGTATTCGCAGTTTGAAATTACGACTTTTTATACCCAACTTATACCAAGTACTGAAAGCTGCATTTGGTCACATTTGTCCCAAACCTCCCTGCAGTTGTCAAAATATCCCAAACATCCCAATTTCGAGGCCTGAGCCATATATTGGAGCCAAATTCTGGCTCCCTGCACGTATTCGCAGTTTGAAATTCGACTTTTTATACGCAACATATGCCAAATACTGAAAGCGGCAGTGAGTTACATTTTTCACAAACTCCCCTGCAGTTGTCAAAATATCCCAAATATCCCAATTTTGAGGCCTGAGCCATATTTTGGATCCAAATTCTGGCTCTCTGCACGTATTCGCAGTTTGAAATTCGACTTTTTATACCCAACATATGCCAAGTACTGAAAGCGGCAGTGAGTCACATTTTGAACAAACTCCCCTGCAGTTGTCAAAATATCCCAAATATCCCAATTTTGAGGCCTGAGCCATATTTTGGATCCAAATTCTGGCTCTCTGCACGTATTCGCAGTTTGAAATTACGACTTTTTATTCCCAACTTATGCCAAGTACTGAAAGCTGCATTTGGTCACATTTGTCCCAAACCTCCCTGCAGTTGTCAAAATATCCCAAACATCCCAATTTCGAGGCCTGAGCCATATATTGGAGCCAAATTCTGGCTCCCTGCACGTATTCGCAGTTTGAAATTCGACTTTTTATACCCAACATATGCCAAGTACTGAAAGCGGCAGTGAGTCACATTTTTCACAAACTCCCCTGCAGTTGTCAAAATATCCCAAATATCCCAATTTTGAGGCCTGAGCCATATTTTGGATCCAAATTCTGGCTCTCTGCACGTATTCGCAGTTTGAAATTATGAATTTTATACCCAACTTATGCCAAGTACTTAAAGCTGCATTTGGTCACATTTGTCCCAAACCTCCGTGCAGTTGTCAAAATATCCCAAACATGTCAATTTCGAGGCCTGAGCCATATTTTGGAGCCAAATTCTGGCTCTCTGCACGTATTCGCAGTTTGAAATTACGACTTTTTATACCCAACATATGCCAGGTCCTGAAAGCGACATTTGGTCACAAGTGACCCTAACCTCCCTGCAGGTATAAAAATATCCCAAACATCCGAATTTCGAGACCTGAGCCATTCTTTGGAGCCAAATTCTGGCTCTCTGCACGTATTCGCAGTTTGAAATTACGACTTTTTATACCCAACATATGCCAAGTATGGAAAGCGGCGTTTGGTCACATTTGTCCCAAACCTCCCTGCATTTTTAAAAATATCCCAAACATCCCAATTTCGAAGCCCGAGCCATATTTTGGAGCCAAATTCTGGATCTCTGCACGTATTCGCAGTTTGAAATTACGACTTTTTATACCCAACATATGCAAAGTATGGAAAGCAGCGTTTAGTAACATTTGTCCCAAACCTCTCTGCAGTTATAAAAATATCCCAAACATCCGAATTTCGAAGCCTGAGCCATATTTTGGAGCCAAATTCTGGCTCCCTGCACGTATTCGCAGTTTGAAATTCGACTTTTTATACCCAACATATGCCAAGTACTGAAAGCGGCAGTGAGTCACATTTTTCACAAACTTCCCTACAGTTGTCAAAATATCCCAAATATCCCAATTTTGAGGCCTGAGCCATATTTTGGATCCAAATTCTGGCTCTCTGCACGTATTCGCAGTTTGAAATTACGACTTTTTATACCCAACTTATGCCAAGTACTGAAAGCTGCGATTTTTCACATTTGTCCCAAACCTCCCTGCAGTTGTCAAAATATCCCAAACATGTCAATTTCGAGGCCTGAGCCATATTTTGGAGCCAAATTCTGGCTCTCTGCACGTATTCGCAGTTTGAAATTACGACTTTTTATACCCAACATATGCCAGGTCCTGAAAGCGACATTTGGTCACATGTGACCCTAACCTCCCTGCAGTTTTAAAAATATCCCAAACATCCGAATTTCGAGACCTGAGCCATATTTTGGAGCCAAATTCTGGCTCTCTGCACGTATTCGAAGTTTGAAATTATGAATTTTTATACCCAACATATGCCAAGTACTGAAAGCGGCAGTGAGTCACATTTAGCACAAACTCCCCTGCAGTTTTCAAAATATCCCAAACATCCCAATTTCGAGGCCTGAGCCATATATTGGAGCCAAATTCTGGCTCTCTGCACGTATTCGCATTTTGAAATTCGACTTTTTATACCCAACATATGCCAGGTACTGAAAGCAGCAGTGAGTCACATTTTGCACAAACTCCCCTGCAGTTTTCAAAATATCCCAAATTTCCCAATTTTGTGGCCTGAGCCATATTTTGGAGTCAAATTCTGGCTCTCTGCACGTATTCGCAGTTTGAAGTTACGACTTTTTATACCCAACATATGCCTAGTATTGAAAGCAGCGTTTGGTCACATTTGTCCCAAACCTCCCTGCAGTTGTCAAAATATCCCAAACATCCCAATTTCAAAGCCTGAGCCATATTTTGGAGCCAAATTCTGGCTCTCTGCACGTATTCGCAGTTTGAAATTACGACTTTTTATACCCAACATATGCCAGGTCCTGAAAGCGACATTTGGTCACATGTGACCCTAACATCCCTGCAGTTTTAAAAATATCCCAAACATCCGAATTTCGAGACCTGAGCCATATTTTGGAGCCAAATTCTGGCTCTCTGCACGTATTCGCAGTTTGAAATTATGACTTTTTATACCCAACATATGCCAAGTACTGTGAGCGGCAGTGAGTCACATTTTGAACAAACTCCTCTGCAGTTTTCAAAATATCCTAAATATCCCAATTTCGAGGCCTGAGCCATATTTTGGAGCCAAATTCTGGCTCTCTGCACGTATTCGCAGTTTGAAGTTACGACTTTTTATACCCAACATATGCCTAGTATGGAAAGCAGCGTTTGGTCACATTTGTCCCAAACCTCCCTGCAGTTATAAAAATATCCCAAACATCCGAATTTCGAAGCCTGAGCCATATTTTGGAGCCAAATTCTGGCTCTCTGCACGTATTCGCAGTTTGAAATTACGACTTTTTATACCCAACATATGCCTAGTATGGAAAGCAGCGTTTGGTCACATTTGACCCAAACCTCCCTGCAGTTGTCAAAATATCCGAAGCATCTCAATTTCGAGGCCTGAGCCATATTTTGGAGCCAAATTCTGGCTCTCTGCACGTATTCGCAGTTTGAAATTACGACTTATTTATACCCAACATATACCAAGTACTGAAGGCGTCATTTGGTCACATTTGTCCCAAACCTCCCTGCAGTTTTCAAAATATCCCAAACATCCCAATTTCGAGGCCTGAGCCATATTTGGAGCCAAATTCTGGCTCTCTGCACGTATTCGCAGTTTGAAATTACGACTTTTTATACCCAACATATGCCAAGTACTGAAAGCGGCAGTGAGTCACATTTTGCACAAACTCCCCTGCAGTTGTCAAAATATCCCAAATATCCAAATTTTGCGGCCTGAGCCATATTTTGGAGCCAAATTCTGGCTCTCTGCACGTATTCGCTGTTTGAAATTACGAATTTTTATACCCAACATATGCAAAGTATTGAAAGCAGCGTTTGGTCACATTTGTCCCAAACCTCCCTGCAGTTTTCAAAATATCCCACACATCCCAATTTCAAAGCCTGAGCCATATTTTGGAGCAAAATTCTGGCTCTCTGCACGTATTCGCAGTTTGAAATTACGACTTTGTATACCCAACATATGCCAGGTCCTGAAAGCGACATTTGGTTACATGTGACCCTAAGCTCCCTGCAGTTTTAAAAATATCCCAAACATCCGAATTTCGAGACCTGAACCATATTTTGGAGCCAAATTCTGGCTCTCTGCACGTATTCGCAGTTTGAAATTATGACTTTTTATACCCAACATATGCAAAGTATTGAAAGCGGCGTTTGGTCACATTTGTCCCAAACCTCTCTGCAGTTTTAAAATATCCCAAACATCCCAATTTCAAAGCCTGAGCCATATTTTGGAGCCAAATTCTGGCTTTCTTCACATATTCGCAGTTTGAAATTACGACTTTTTATACCCAACATATGCCAAGTACTGAAAGCAGCAGTGAGTCACATTTTGAACAAACTCCTCTGCATTTTTCAAAATATCCTAAATATCCCAATTTCGAGGCCTGAGCCATATTTTGGAGCCAAATTCTGGCTCTCTGCACGTATTCGCAGTTTGAAATTACGACTTTTTATACCCAACATATGCCAAGTATGGAAAGCGGCGTTTGGTCACATTTGTCCCAAACCTCCCTGCAGTTTTAAAAATATCCCAAACATCCCAATTTCGAAGCCTGAGCCATATTTTGGAGCCAAATTCTGGCTCTCTGCACTTATTCGCATTTTGAAATTCGACTTTTTATACCCAACATATGCCAGGTACTGAAAGCAGCAGTGAGTCACATTTTGCACAAACTCCCCTGCAGTTTTCAAAATATCCCAAATTTCCCAATTTTGTGGCCTGAGCCATATTTTGGAGTCAAATTCTGGCTCTCTGCACGTATTCGCAGTTTGAAGTTACGACTTTTTATACCCAACATATGCCTAGTATGGAAAGCAGCGTTTGGTCACATTTGTCCCAAACCTCCCTGCAGTTGTCAAAATATCCCAAACATCCCAATTTCGAGGCCTGAGCCATATTTTGGAGCCAAATTCTGGCTCTCTGCACGTATTCGCAGTTTGAAATTACGACTTTTTTATACCCAACATATGCCAAGTACTGAGAGCGTCATTTGGTCACATTTGTCCCAAACCTCCCTGCAGTTTTCAAAATATCCCAAACATCTCAATTTCGAGGCCTGAGCCATATTTAGGAGCCAAATTCTGGCTCTCTGCACGTATTCGCTGTTTGAAATTACTACTTTTTATTCCCAACACATGCCAGGTACTGAAAGCGGCGTTTGGTCACATTTGACCCAAACCTCCCTGCAGTTTTCAAAATATCCCATACATCCCAATTTCGAGGCCTGAGCCATATTTTGGAGCCAAATTCTGGCTCTCTGCACGTATTCGCAGTTTGAAATTACGACTTTTTATACCCAACATATGCCAAGTGCTGAAAGCGGCAGTGAGTCACATTTTGAACAAACTCCCCTGCAGTTTTCAAAATATCCCAAACATCCCAATTTCGAGGCTTGAGCCATATATTGGAGCCAAATTCTGGCTCCCTGCACGTATTCGCAGTTTGAAATTCGACTTTTTATACCCAACATATGCCAAGTACTGAAAGCGGCAGTGAGTCACATTTTTCACAAACTCCCCTACAGTTGTCAAAATATCCCAAATATCCCAATTTTGATGCCTGAGCCATATTTTGGATCCCAATTCTGGCTCTCTGCACGTATTCGCAGTTTGAAATTACGACTTTTTATACCCAACTTATGCCAAGTACTGAAAGCTGCGTTTGGTCACATTTGTCCCAAACCTCCCTGCAGTTGTCAAAATATCCCAAACATGTCAATTTCGACGCCTGAGCCATATTTTGGAGCCAAATTCTGGCTCTCTGCACGTATTCGCAGTTTGAAATTCGACTTTTTATGCCCAACATATGCCAAGTACTGAAAGCGGCAGTGAGTCACATTTTTCACAAACTCCCCTACAGTTGTCAAAATATCCCAAATATCCCAATTTTGATGCCTGAGCCATATTTTGGAGCCAAATTCTGGCTCTCTGCACGTATTCGCAGTTTGAAATTACGACTTTTTATACCCAACTTATACCCAACATATGCCAGGTCCTGAAAGCGACATTTGGTCACATGTGACCCTAACCTCCCTGCAGTTTTAAAAATATCCCAAACATCCGATTTTCGAGACCTGAGCCATATTTTGGAGCCAAATTCTGGCTCTCTGCACGTATTCGCAGTTTGAAATTATGACTTTTTATACCCAACATATGCCAAGTACTGTGAGCGGCAGTGAGTCACATTTTGAACAGACTCCTCTGCAGTTTTCAAAATATCCTAAATATCCCAATTTCGAGGCCTGAGCCATATTTTGGAGCCAAATTCTGGCTATCTGCACGTATTCGCAGTTTGAAGTTACGACTTTTTATACCCAACATATGCCTAGTATGGAAAGCAGCGTTTGGTCACATTTGTCCCAAACCTCCCTGCAGTTATAAAAATATCCCAAACATCCGAATTTCGAAGCCTGAGCCATATTTTGGAGCCAAATTCTGGCTCTCTGCACGTATTCGCAGTTTGAAATTACGACTTTTTATACCCAACATATGCAAAGTATTGAAAGCGGCGTTTGGTCACATTTGTCCCAAACCTCCCTGCAGTTTTAAAATATCCCAAACATCCCAATTTCAAAGCCTGAGCCATATTTTGGAGCCAAATTCTGGCTCTCTTCACATATTCGCAGTTTGAAATTACGACTTTTTATACCCAACATATGCCAAGTACTGAAAGCGGCAGTGAGTCACATTTTGAAAAACTCCTCTGCATTTTTCAAAATATCCTAAATATCCCAATTTCGAGGCCTGAGCCATATTTTGGAGCCAAATTCTGGCTCTCTGCACGTACTCGCAGTTTGAAATTTTGACTTTTTATACCCAACATATGCCAGGTACTGAAAGCGGCGTTTGGTCACATTTGAACCAAACCTCCCTGCAGTCTTCAAAATATCCCAAACATCCCAATTTCGAGGCCTGATCCATATATTGAAGCCAAATTCTGGCTCTCTGCACGTATTCGCAGTTTGAAATTCGACTTTTTATACCCAACATATGCCAAGTACTGAAAGCGGCAGGGAGTCACATTTTGCACAAACTCCCCTGCAGTTTTCAAAATATCCCAAATATCCCAATTTTGTGGCCTGAGCCATATTTTGGAGCCAAATTCTGGCTCTCTGCACGTATTCCCAGTTTGAAATTACCACTTTTTATACCCAACTTATGCCAAGTACTGAAAGCTGCGTTTGGTCACATTTGTCCCAATCTTCGCTGCAGTTTTAAAAATATCCCAAACATCTCAATTTCGAGGCCTGAGCCATATTTTGGAGCCAAATTCTTGCTCTCTGCACGTATTCGCTGTTTGAAATTACGACTTTTTATTCCCAACATATGCCAGGTACTGAAAGCGGCGTTTGGTCACATTTGACTCAAACCTCCCTGCAGTTTTCAAAATATCCCATACATCCCAATTTCGAGGCCTGAGCCATATTTTGGAGCCAAATTCTGGCTCTCTGCACGTATTCGCAGTTTGAAATTATTACTTTTTATACCCAACTTATGCCAAGTACTGAAAGCGGCAGTTAGTCACATTTTGAACAAACTCCCCTGCAGTTGTCAAAATATCCCAAATATCCCAATTTTGAGGCCTGAGCCATATTTTGGATCCAAATTCTGGCTCTCTGCACGTATTCGCAGTTTGAAATTACGACTTTTTATACCCAACTTATACCAAGTACTGAAAGCTGCATTTGGTCACATTTGTCCCAAACCTCCCTGCAGTTGTCAAAATATCCCAAACATCCCAATTTCGAGGCCTGAGCCATATATTGGAGCCAAATTCTGGCTCCCTGCACGTATTCGCAGTTTGAAATTCGACTTTTTATACCCAACATATGCCAAATACTGAAAGCGGCAGTGAGTTACATTTTTCACAAACTCCCCTGCAGTTGTCAAAATATCCCAAATATCCCAATTTTGAGGCCTGAGCCATATTTTGGATCCAAATTCTGGCTCTCTGCACGTATTCGCAGTTTGAAATTCGACTTTTTATACCCAACATATGCCAAGTACTGAAAGCGGCAGTGAGTCACATTTTGAACAAACTCCCCTGCAGTTGTCAAAATATCCCAAATATCCCAATTTTGAGGCCTGAGCCATATTTTGGATCCAAATTCTGGCTCTCTGCACGTATTCGCAGTTTGAAATTACGACTTTTTATTCCCAACTTATGCCAAGTACTGAAAGCTGCATTTGGTCACATTTGTCCCAAACCTCCCTGCAGTTGTCAAAATATCCCAAACATCCCAATTTCGAGGCCTGAGCCATATATTGGAGCCAAATTCTGGCTCCCTGCACGTATTCGCAGTTTGAAATTCGACTTTTTATACCCAACATATGCCAAGTACTGAAAGCGGCAGTGAGTCACATTTTTCACAAACTCCCCTGCAGTTGTCAAAATATCCCAAATATCCCAATTTTGAGGCCTGAGCCATATTTTGGATCCAAATTCTGGCTCTCTGCACGTATTCGCAGTTTGAAATTATGAATTTTATACCCAACTTATGCCAAGTACTTAAAGCTGCATTTGGTCACATTTGTCCCAAACCTCCGTGCAGTTGTCAAAATATCCCAAACATGTCAATTTCGAGGCCTGAGCCATATTTTGGAGCCAAATTCTGGCTCTCTGCACGTATTCGCAGTTTGAAATTACGACTTTTTATACCCAACATATGCCAGGTCCTGAAAGCGACATTTGGTCACAAGTGACCCTAACCTCCCTGCAGGTATAAAAATATCCCAAACATCCGAATTTCGAGACCTGAGCCATTCTTTGGAGCCAAATTCTGGCTCTCTGCACGTATTCGCAGTTTGAAATTACGACTTTTTATACCCAACATATGCCAAGTATGGAAAGCGGCGTTTGGTCACATTTGTCCCAAACCTCCCTGCATTTTTAAAAATATCCCAAACATCCCAATTTCGAAGCCTGAGCCATATTTTGGAGCCAAATTCTGGATCTCTGCACGTATTCGCAGTTTGAAATTACGACTTTTTATACCCAACATATGCAAAGTATGGAAAGCAGCGTTTAGTAACATTTGTCCCAAACCTCTCTGCAGTTATAAAAATATCCCAAACATCCGAATTTCGAAGCCTGAGCCATATTTTGGAGCCAAATTCTGGCTCCCTGCACGTATTCGCAGTTTGAAATTCGACTTTTTATACCCAACATATGCCAAGTACTGAAAGCGGCAGTGAGTCACATTTTTCACAAACTTCCCTACAGTTGTCAAAATATCCCAAATATCCCAATTTTGAGGCCTGAGCCATATTTTGGATCCAAATTCTGGCTCTCTGCACGTATTCGCAGTTTGAAATTACGACTTTTTATACCCAACTTATGCCAAGTACTGAAAGCTGCGATTTTTCACATTTGTCCCAAACCTCCCTGCAGTTGTCAAAATATCCCAAACATGTCAATTTCGAGGCCTGAGCCATATTTTGGAGCCAAATTCTGGCTCTCTGCACGTATTCGCAGTTTGAAATTACGACTTTTTATACCCAACATATGCCAGGTCCTGAAAGCGACATTTGGTCACATGTGACCCTAACCTCCCTGCAGTTTTAAAAATATCCCAAACATCCGAATTTCGAGACCTGAGCCATATTTTGGAGCCAAATTCTGGCTCTCTGCACGTATTCGAAGTTTGAAATTATGAATTTTTATACCCAACATATGCCAAGTACTGAAAGCGGCAGTGAGTCACATTTAGCACAAACTCCCCTGCAGTTTTCAAAATATCCCAAACATCCCAATTTCGAGGCCTGAGCCATATATTGGAGCCAAATTCTGGCTCTCTGCACGTATTCGCATTTTGAAATTCGACTTTTTATACCCAACATATGCCAGGTACTGAAAGCAGCAGTGAGTCACATTTTGCACAAACTCCCCTGCAGTTTTCAAAATATCCCAAATTTCCCAATTTTGTGGCCTGAGCCATATTTTGGAGTCAAATTCTGGCTCTCTGCACGTATTCGCAGTTTGAAGTTACGACTTTTTATACCCAACATATGCCTAGTATTGAAAGCAGCGTTTGGTCACATTTGTCCCAAACCTCCCTGCAGTTGTCAAAATATCCCAAACATCCCAATTTCAAAGCCTGAGCCATATTTTGGAGCCAAATTCTGGCTCTCTGCACGTATTCGCAGTTTGAAATTACGACTTTTTATACCCAACATATGCCAGGTCCTGAAAGCGACATTTGGTCACATGTGACCCTAACATCCCTGCAGTTTTAAAAATATCCCAAACATCCGAATTTCGAGACCTGAGCCATATTTTGGAGCCAAATTCTGGCTCTCTGCACGTATTCGCAGTTTGAAATTATGACTTTTTATACCCAACATATGCCAAGTACTGTGAGCGGCAGTGAGTCACATTTTGAACAAACTCCTCTGCAGTTTTCAAAATATCCTAAATATCCCAATTTCGAGGCCTGAGCCATATTTTGGAGCCAAATTCTGGCTCTCTGCACGTATTCGCAGTTTGAAGTTACGACTTTTTATACCCAACATATGCCTAGTATGGAAAGCAGCGTTTGGTCACATTTGTCCCAAATCTCCCTGCAGTTATAAAAATATCCCAAACATCCGAATTTCGAAGCCTGAGCCATATTTTGGAGCCAAATTCTGGCTCTCTGCACGTATTCGCAGTTTGAAATTACGACTTTTTATACCCAACATATGCCTAGTATGGAAAGCAGCGTTTGGTCACATTTGACCCAAACCTCCTTGCAGTTGTCAAAATATCCGAAGCATCTCAATTTCGAGGCCTGAGCCATATTTTGGAGCCAAATTCTGGCTCTCTGCACGTATTCGCAGTTTGAAATTACGACTTATTTATACCCAACATATACCAAGTACTGAAGGCGTCATTTGGTCACATTTGTCCCAAACCTCCCTGCAGTTTTCAAAATATCCCAAACATCCCAATTTCGAGGCCTGAGCCATATTTGGAGCCAAATTCTGGCTCTCTGCACGTATTCGCAGTTTGAAATTACGACTTTTTATACCCAACATATGCCAAGTACTGAAAGCGGCAGTGAGTCACATTTTGCACAAACTCCCCAGCAGTTTTCAAAATATCCCAAACATCCCAATTTCGAGGCCTGAGCCATATATTGGAGCCAAATTCTGGCTCTCTGCACGTATTCGCATTTTGAAATTCGACTTTTTATACCCAACATATGCCAAGAACTGAAAGAGGCAGTGAGTCACATTTTGCACAAACTCCCCTGCAGTTTTCAAAATATCCCAAATATCCCAATTTTGTGGCCTGAGACATATTTTAGAGCCAGAATCTGGCTCTCTGCACATATTCGCAGTTTGAAATTACGACTTTTATACCCAACTTATGCCAAGTACTGAAAGCTGCGTTTGGTCACATTTGTCCCAAACCTCGCTGCAATTTTCAAAATATCCCAAACATCTCAATTTCGAGGCCTGAGCCATATTTTGGAGCCAAATTCTGGCTCTCTGCATGTATTCACAGTTTGAAATTACGACTTTTTATACCCAACATTTGCCAGGTATTGAAAGCGGCGTTTGGTCACATTTGACCCAAACCCCCCTTCAGTTTTCAAAATATCCCAAACAACCAAATTTCGAGGCCTAAGCCATATTTTGGAGCCAAATTCTGGCTCTCTGCAGGTATTCGCAGTTTGAAATTACGGCTTTTTATACCCAACATATGCCAAGTACTGAAAGCGGCAGTGAGTCACATTTTGAACAAACTCCTCTACAGTTTTCAAAATATCCTATATATCCCAATTTCGAGGCCAGACCCATATTTTGGAGCCAAATTCAGGCTTTCTGCACGTATTCGCAGTTTGAAATTACGACTTTTTATACCCAACTTATGTCAAGTACTGAAAGCTGCGTTTGGGCACATTTGTCCCAAACCTCCCTGCAGTTTTCAAAATATCCCAAACATCTCAATTTCGAGGCCTGAGCCATATTTTGGAGCCAAATTCTGGCTCTCTGCACTTATTCGCAGTTTGATATTACGACTTTTTATACCCAACATATGCCAAGTATTGAAAGCGGCAGTGAGTCACATTTTGCACAAACTCCCCTGCAGTTTTCAAAATATCCCAAACATCTCAATTTCGAGGCCTGAGCCATATTTTGGAGCCAAATTCTGGCTCTCTGCACGTATTCGCAGTTTGAAATTACGACTTTTTATACCCAACTTGGCCCGGGAAATGGCCCGGGTGCAGGCCCAGAAATGGCCCGGGTGCAGGCCCAGAAATGGCCCGGGTGCCGGCCCAGAAATGGCCCGGGTGCAGGCCCAGAAATGGCCCGGGTGCAGGCCCAGAAATGGCCCGGGTGCAGGACCAGAAATGGCCCGGGTGCAGGACCAGAAATGGCCCGGGTGCAGGCCCAGATATTGCCCGGGTGCAGGCGCAGAAATGGCCCGGGTACAGGCCCAAAAATGGCCCGGGTACAGGCCCAGAAATGGCCCGGGTGCAGGCCCAGAAATGGCCCGGGTACAGGCCCAGAAATGGCCCGGGTGCAGGCCCAGAAATGGCCCGGGTGCAGGCCCAGAAATGGCCCGGGTGCAGGCCCAGAAATGGCCCGGGTACAGGCCCAGAAATGGCCCGGGTACAGGCCCAGAAATGGCCCGGGTACAGGCCAAAAAATGGCCCGGGTACAGGCCCAGAAATGGCCAGGGTACAGGCCCAGAAATGGCCCGGGTACAGGCCCAGAAATGGCCCGGGTACAGGCCCAGAAATGGCCCGGGTACAGGCCCAGAAATGGCCCGGGTACAGGCCCAGAAATGGCCCGGGTACAGGCCCAGAAATGGCCCGGGTACAGGCCCAGAAATGGCCCGGGTACAGGCCCAGAAATGGCCCGGGTACAGGCCCAGAAATGGCCCGGGTACAGGCCCAGAAATGGCCCGGGTACAGGCCCAGAAATGGCCCGGGTACAGGCCCAGAAATGGCCCGGTTACAGGCCCAGAAATGGCCCGGTTACAGGCCCAGAAATGGCCCGGTTACAGGCCCAGAAATGTCCCGGGTACAGGCCCAGAAATGGCCCGGGTACAGGCCCAGAAATAGCCCGGGTACAGGCCCAGAAATGGCCCGGGTACAGGCCCAGAAATGGCCCGGGTACAGGCCCAGAAGTGGCCCGGGTACAGGCCCAGAAATGGCCCGGGTACAGGCCCAGAAATGGCCCGGGTACAGGCCCAGAAATGGCCCGGGTACAGGCCCAGAAATGGCCCGGGTACAGGCCCAGAAATGGCCCGGGTACAGGCCCAGTAATGGCCCGGGTACAGGCCCAGAAATGGCCCGGGTACAGGCCCAGAAATGGCCCGGGTACAGGCCCAGAAATGGCCCGGGTACAGGCCCAGTAATGGCCCGGGTACAGGCCCAGAAATGGCCCGGGTACAGGCCCAGAAATGGCCCGGGTACAGGCCCAGAAATGGCCCGGGTACAGGCCCAGAAATGGCCCGGGTACAGGCCCAGAAATGGCCCGGGTACAGGCCCAGAAATGGCCCGGGTACAGGCCAAGAAGTGGCCCGGGTACAGGCCAAGAAATGGCCCGGGTACAGGCCAAGAAATGGCCCGGGTACAGGCCAAGAAATGGCCCGGGTACAGGCCAAGAAATGGCCCGGGTACAGGCCAAGAAATGGCCCGGGTACAGGCCCAGAAATGGCCCGGATACAGGCCCAGAAATGGCCCGGGTACAGGCCCAGAAATGCTTGGGTACAGGCCCAGAAATGGCCCGGGTACAGGCCCAGAAATGGCCCGGGTACAGGCCCAGAAATGGCCCGGGTACAGGCCCAGAAATGGCCCGGGTACAGGCCCAGAAATGGCCCGGGTACAGGCCCAGAAATGGCCCAGGTACAGGCCCAGAAATGGCCCGGGTACAGGCCCAGAAATGGCCCAGGTACAGGCCCAGGTACAGGCCCAGAAATGGCCCGGGTACAGTCCCAGAAATGGCCCCAGGAACAGGCCCAGAAATGGCCCGGGAGAATTGGGACAAATGTGACCAAACGCCGCTTTCAGTACTTGGCATATTTTGGGATTAAAAAGTCGTAATTTCAAACTGCGAATACGTGCAGAGAGCCAGAATTTGGCTCCAAAATATGGCTCAGGCCTCGATATTGGGATCTTTGGGATACTTTTAAAACTGCAGGGGGGATTGGGACAAATGTGACCAAACGCCGCTTTCAGCACTTGGCATATTTTGGGATTAAAAAGTCGTAATTTCAAACTGCGAATACGTGCATAGAGCCAGAATTTGGCTCCAAAATATGGCGTCCATTAGGGAGGCTCCGGCCTCCCCCGATGCTGTGAGCCCCTGGGTAGCTGCAGTGAGCACACACTGGCCCAAAAAAGCCAGCTGAATTCAAAGATGAGCTCCAGGGGAGGTGTGGAAAGAAAGTCCAGCCAGGAGCGTTCAAACTGCGGGCCAAGATGGATGACCTTTCGGACGGGAATCTCTTCCACAACGAAATCTTTTATTGTAGAACTGTTGACAACATACTTTTATCTCAACTTAAGTTTTCGCCATGCATAATTTTTTCTCATTTGGAAAATACATTATCATCTTTACTATAAATGACTTCCATAGCGTGTCATTTCTGCTCACACTCATCTCTAAATAAAATGATTACAAATACTTCCCAAGACATAAACTGCCTCATCCAGCCCGCCTCTTCCCTCATTCCAAATCCACAAACCCACCAACAATCCTCCAACTTCATGGGAAGGTCAAGCTTCCCATGACCTTGGAGTCATTGCCCAGCAAACACAAATCATCTACACAATGTTCGCCTATCTCTTCCCATAGGTGTGGGAATGATTTGCATTGAGAATGGTGCAGGAAAGCCTTTGAGAAACTTTTACTCAAAAAATCCAAACACAAAGGTTTAATTATAAATTGTTTTTCTACAATTATTTTCTTCCAAATGTAAAACAAATAGTTTTTACATGTTTAAATATAAAATTTATGGTGTTTTTTTGTAAAATTCATTAATAAATTGTGAATGATATATATTGGCTGAGTGAAACCTTTAAAATCCATTTAGTTATAATATGAACAGAAAAAAGTAGTTTTCCAAATTTTCTAAAAATCGCTCTTTTTAACACAATTTGACTCCTTATGCATTCCACTAAACACTAATATCATGTTTAAATATATAATTTATGTATTATTCCCTAAGATAATTTATATAAATTATAAAAGTTGCTGGAAAGTGGTGAGAAAGAATCTGAAAACGTTTTGTTGTCTTATATTGGCGTGTTCTTATTAACTAGAGTGAGTAAGAGTGAGCGAGAGTGGGTAAGAGTGAGTAAGAGTGAAGGTGAGTGAGAGTGCCAGAGAGTGAGTAAGAGTGAGTATAAGTAAGAGTGAGTAAGAGTGACAGAGTGAGTAAGGGTGACAGAATGAGTAAGAGTGAGAGTAAAGTGATTGAGAGTAAGGGTGCGTATGAGAGTAAGAGTGATTGAGAGTTAGAGTGAGAGTAAGAGTGATTGAGAGTTAGTGAGAGTAAGAGTGATTGAGAGTAAGAGTGATTGAGAGTAAGAGTGATTGAGAGTAAGAGTGATTGAGAATAAGAGTGATTGAGAGTAAGAGTGATTGGGAGTAAGAGTGATTGGGAGTAAGAGTAAGAGTGAGAGTAAGAGTAAGAATGAGAGTAGGAGTGATTGAGAGTAGGAGTGATTGGGAGTAGGAGTGATTGGGAGTAAGAGTGATTGAGAGTAAGAGTAATTGAGAGTAAGAGTATGAGAGTAAGAGTGAGTATGAATGGGTAAGGGTGACTGAGAGTGAGTAAGAGTGACAGAGTAAGAATGACAGAGTAAGAGTGATAGAGAGTAAGAGTGACAGAGAGTAAGAGTGACAGAGAGTAAGAGTGACAGAGTAAGAGTGACAGAGAATAAGAGTGACAGAGAGTAAGAGTGACAGAGTAAGAGTGACAGAGAGTAAGAGTGACAGAGTAAGAGTGAGTATGAGAGTGAGTAAGGATGACTGAGAGAAAGAGTGAGTAATAGTGCGTAAGAGTGATTGAGAGTTAGAGTGAGAGTAAGAGTGATTGAGAGTTAGTGAGAGTAAGAGTGATTGAGAGTAAGAGTGATTGAGAGTAAAAGTGATTGAGAGTAAGAGTGATTGAGAGTAAGAGTGATTGAGAGTAAGAGTGATTGGGAGTAAGAGTGATTGAGAGTAAGAGTGATTGGGAGTAAGAGTGATTGGGAGTAGGAGTAAGAATGAGAATAAGAGTGATTGAGAGTAAGAGTGAGTCAGAGTAAGAATGAGAGTAGGAGTGATTGAGAGTAAGAGTGATTGACAGTAAGAGTGATTGAGAGTAAGAGTGATTGGGAGAAAGAGTGATTGAGAGTAAGAGTGATTGAGAGTAAGAGTGACAGAGTAAGAGTGACAGAGAGTAAGAGTGACAGAGTAAGAGTGACAGAGAGTAAGAGTGACAGAGTAAGAGTGACAGAGTAAGAGTGACAGAGAGTAAGAGTGACAGAGAGTAAGAGTGACAGAGTAAGAGTGACAGTGAGTAAGAGTGACAGTAAGAGTGACAGAGTAAGAGTGACAGAGAGTAAGAGTGACAGAGAGTAAGAGTGACAAAGTAAGAGTGACAGTGAGTAAGAGTGACAGAGTAAGAGTGACAGAGTAAGAGTGTGTGACGATAATCTCCTTCAAGAGATTGAGCCTGCTCTTCCCTCCATAATTACGTCGTCACAATTATATAAAACGACTATGGAAGAAATGTCCAACAACGACAACAACACCAGCAAGGCTTGCCAGGGTGAGCAAAAACGTATGCAGCCAGCCACCTGTTCGAACCCAAACCACCAAACTACATGTTGATCGCTACCGGCTGCGCTGATTGGTCGCCGGTCTGGCTGCACCTGCACTCGCCCCCCCATACTACTTGATGTCTGGGGTCGCCTCGACCTCAGACCTCAGAATGTTCAGTGCTTTCGTGGTCATCACTCCTCCCAGCTAGACGTTAGCGTGTACTGAGAGAAGTGGTGGCTTTAAGCCAATATTCCAGCACCTCCCATTTTACTTTGTGTTGCACTTCTTATTATTTTGCCTTAACGTAACTTTTCATTGTGTCATTTAAGTATTCTTATTATTTTGATTCATTGATTTTATTATACATATTTGTTTGTCCATATTTTCATGTTTTGATTTATTTAACGTAATTAAAATTTCATTGTTAAAGTTTACTTGTGTTTTGTGTGTCTTCTCCTTACCTTACCACAGACGAAGTTCCAGTTTTTCTATTTTTTTTTATAACTATGTGACGAGGCCATACCCCTAGCCTTAAACAGCCGAACACCAACGCGTTACCGTCACAAGTTATATGGGGGCCTGTCCTAGGAGCTTCACTCAGGTACTGGTGCCAAGTGGTAATTTATGGTAAGCGTATTTAACTTTGTTAACGTAGCTTTACTATTTTTCATTCAATTTCATTTTTTATAAGGTGCGGTGTATTGTGCATTACGAGAGTAACATATAGTGAAGGTGAGACAACTTTGGATTACGTGGTGACTGTAGGCCGCAGTCATACTCTTAATTGGTCATCTCTCCCTCCTTGTTATTACTCGTGTTTACCATCTATGTCCCTTGAATATTTCTCATTCTGACAGATCATCATATTGGTACCCTGGTACTGTGGTCTGCCCCGGGTCAAGAGTACCCAATCTTCTGCAATCTGACTGTAGGAGGACAAAGAGGGCCATAGTTCCTCTAGCTCGAACTTTAGTTGCTGAATTGGGACCTCAGCAGCAGTTCTCGTCACCAGTTGACACCTCGCACCCCTACACGTCAGTCAGAGATGATGATACATACAACGGTAGGGAATTAGCTTATTTTTTCAGAGCACAAAAGTTCGCTAATTCTGTAAGTATCATATTAAATGCAGTAGGAAAAACTTGCTTTATGTCCTATAGAGACTCGGCAAGGTATGCCTACATCCTTGGACTACCAATTTTACTTTTGAAGCATTTAACTGTTTCATTTGTTTTCGAAACTCTGTTTCATTTGTTAGTAGGATTTTCTTGCCCTTATTCTCTTACATGAGTACCGGGTACAAGATTTCCTGCGCCCTTGATTTAATTTAATCATTTAACATCTTTTTACTTAACTTTAATTGTTAAAGATCACACAGGATAGGTACCAGTTGCCACGTTGTCCTGTTTCTGACATTCACTATTGAATATTCGTGTACCTTTATTTGCTAATTTCACCATGTTTCGTCTCCAAGCTTTCCGTACAAATCCAGCAGGTGAAATAGGGACTTTAAGTCGTGCCAAGAGGACTGAATTACAAACTCTTGCACATGAGTATCAACTAGAAGTTCCCTACCAAGCCAACAAAAATGACCTACACAACCTGTTGCTGGATTACTATTTAGAGCAAGGTAAGATAGACTCTGAAACTCATGAAACTTACTATATTGCAGGAAAAACTGATTTGGCAACGATGAAACTCCAATTGGAACTGGCCAAGATTGAACGTGAACAGCAAAGGGAAGCAGCTGCCATACGAAGAGAAGAACAAGAACGCGAAGCTGCTTTGAGGAGAGAAGAACAAGAACGTGAGATTGCCTTACTCCAGGAGCGGGAACGCGTACGGCTTGAAACCAAACAACGCGAGTTGGAGATGCAACGCGAACATGACAAGCAACAAGCAACTCTGGCTCTAGAGTGTCGTCAACGTGAAATCGCCTTGGAAACTTCACACTTCACTCAACGCCAACAAGCTACTGCCAATCTTCCCGTCAGTTTTAATATATCACATGCAAGTAAGTTAATGCCATCCTTTGTAGAAGCAGAAGTTGATGTTTTTTTCACCACCTTTGAAACCCTTGCTAATCAACTCAGTTGGCCTGTCGACCAATGGGCCACACTTCTCAGAGTCCATCTTACAGGTAGAGCTGCAGTCACACTCAGTACTTTGGCGTCTGAGAATGACTACTACACTCTGAAACAAGCAGTGTTAGACGCCTACCTACTTTCCACAGAAAGTTATAGAAGGAAATTCCGTGACCACCTGAAGGCAAGTACCACTACCTTCCTCGAGTTTGCTAACACGAAACGGAGGTATTTCATGAAATGGCTGGAAGCAGCACATGTCTCTACTTTTACAGAACTCGTCAACCTGATGCTTGTTGAAGAATTCTTGAGACGTGTGCCACCTCCTGTCCGCCTCTACTTAGCAGATAAAGAAGAAACCGACTACCTGAAGTGTGCAAAGTCGGCTGACACTTACAGCCTCATCCACCGGCTGACACCCGAACCATCCTCCAGTAAGAAGTCGTGGTACAGTTACGAGAAGGTGAGCCCCGATCAAGCTGGTTCACAACTGTACTGCAAGTATTGTAGACTCTATGGACATACCATAGACAAATGTGGTAAGTCTCAATACAAGGGAACCACTGACCAACAAAGACCCAAACCAACTCCTCCTAAGTCCGGTAAGCCTGTGATGAATGTTGGTGTTGATGTTAATGATCTTTCTCTTTTCAGTAACCACCTGTATACTGGAACTGTCTCTGCCAACGGTTCAAATCCGGAGGGACGTTTCAAATTGAAGATCTTGAGGGACACAGCGGCTCTACAATCGATCATCTTGAAGTCGGCTGTGCCCAACATCGTCTACACCGGGGAAACAGTCTTCATCACTGACCTCACTGCTACCACTCCATACCCTCTCGCCAGAGTCCACCTGGATTGTCCCTACGTGAACGGGGAAGTCCAAGTCGCCGTCAGGGAAAAGCCTTTTCCCATGCCTGGAGTGCAACTTCTCCTAGGCAACGACTTGGCAGAAGACCTGCAACCGACCAACCTGATCGTCATGGACAAACCCCAGGTGTGTAACTCTGTGCCAATAAATCCTATTCTTGAGTATGTTCCAGCAGAGGTTCAAGAGAGTGATGAAGTTTCTCCTCCGGTTCTCGTGACCACCCGTGCACAAGCCGCACGTCCACAGCCAGCTGACTCTACTGCTACCGCTGTCCCTCAAGACCCTCAGAAACTACCCCCGCATCTGACCAAGTTGGAGTTCCGTAAGTTGCAGAGGGAAGATCTTACTTTAACACCATTGTTTTTCCAGGCTGAGACTCAACCCGACAGTATTCCTGGGTTCTTCCTAGAGAACGACTTGCTCTACCGCAGATATAGACCCAGTAAACTGAAGGAGGAGGACGATTGGGCCAACACCGAACAACTTGTGATTCCCACCAGCCTGCGGCCCACTATTCTACACCTGGCCCACGGAGCATTCTCCCACTACGGCTTCAACAAGACTTACCATGGAATTCGTCAAGACTACTACTGGCCAGGTATGGTAAATAACGTCAAACAGTACGTAAAACAGTGTCATACATGTCAGATGGCAGGCAAACCGAACGTCTCCATTCCCAGAGCACCACTGATTCCCATACAGGTGCCTGCGGAACCTTTCCACAGACTCATAATAGACTGTGTTGGTCCTTTACCTCGGACCAGTTCAGGTAACGCCTACATCCTAACCATCCTGTGTCCTACCACCAGATTTCCCATAGCAGTTCCAGTGAAGAACATCACGGCTGCTACGGTTATCAAACATCTATTGAAGATCTTCACTCAATACGGATTTCCCAGGGAGATTCAAAGTGACTGTGGCACCAACTTCACCAGTGATCTCTTCAAAAGGACACTGGAGGAGTTCAACATCAAACAGGTATTGTCCAGCCCCTATCATCCTGCTTCACAGGGTTCTCTTGAACGTAGTCATCAGACCATCAAAGCACTCTTGAAAAAGTTTTGTAGTGAAACCTCGAAGGATTGGGACAAGCAGATTGACCTTATAATGTGTATTTTCAGAAGTCTCCCCAATGAGTCCCTAGGAGTTTCTCCTTATGAGATGCTCTACGGCCGTAAGTGCCGTACTCCCCTTAAGGCTTTCAAAGACTCTCTCAGAGATGCCACCTTCAGTGAGCATCAGAATGTGCCCCAGTTTCTTCAAAACCTTCAGCACATTCTAGAGAGAGTCCACCGCTTTGCCCATGATAATCTATTGAAAGCCCAGGTGAGAATGAAGACTCATTACGACCAGACCAGCAAAGTAAGAAAATTCAAGCCGGGAGACTTCGTCCTTGCCTATTTCCCTATCCCAGGTTCACCTTTACAAAACAGATTTTCAGGACCCTACTGCGTCAAAGAGTGCAGAAGCAACAACACTTACGTCATAGAGACTCCAGATAGGCGGCGGAAGACCCAGCTGTGCCACGTCAACCTCCTGAAGCAATATAATGGTACTCCTCTCACTGTCTTGATTAACTATTCTACTTTCACAGAACCCTACATCCACAGTGAGACCATCCCGGCTTCTTCTCCCGAAAGCACTGACAAGGAGTCGGCGCTTTCTAATTCCAAAATCCTTAATGATCTTCCCAAATGCTTTCAGGATAATAATCGTGCTCCTATGCCCTCTTCTAATTCCACTCTCACCTCGTCAGATAAGCCCTTCATCCTCCATGTCGACGCCAAGGGTACCGACGATGGTGGTGTCGTGATGCAGCAACGAGGCGAGAAGAATACACCTGTCAGCGACTACTGCTACAAGGAACGACGGAACAATTGGCAAGGAGCTACTCTTCCTCATCCTGAAGCTTCAGCACTTCACTCCACACCTGGAAAGTGCTCGGTCCACCATCAATACGGACCACACCACCCTATACCTCCTGCAGCACGCCCACTTCTCATCTCAACGTCTTCTACTATGGGCTTGCTAACTGCAGAAATTCAACCTGGAGACACGCTATACCAAGAGTCTGACAACATCTTAGCCCATGATCTCTCCAGAGTTTATGAAGTAGAAGCAACTCCATCTAATACTCCACCACATAACGACGTACTTCTTCCAGAACCGCAGGCTTAGGGGGAGAGTTGTGACGATAATCTCCTTCAAGAGATTGAGCCTGCTCTTCCCTCCATAATTACGTCGTCACAATTATATAAAACGACTATGGAAGAAATGTCCAACAACGACAACAACACCAGCAAGGCTTGCCAGGGTGAGCAAAAACGTATGCAGCCAGCCACCTGTTCGAACCCAAACCACCAAACTACATGTTGATCGCTACCGGCTGCGCTGATTGGTCGCCGGTCTGGCTGCACCTGCACTCGCCCCCCCATACTACTTGATGTCTGGGGTCGCCTCGACCTCAGACCTCAGAATGTTCAGTGCTTTCGTGGTCATCACTCCTCCCAGCTAGACGTTAGCGTGTACTGAGAGAAGTGGTGGCTTTAAGCCAATATTCCAGCACCTCCCATTTTACTTTGTGTTGCACTTCTTATTATTTTGCCTTAACGTAACTTTTCATTGTGTCATTTAAGTATTCTTATTATTTTGATTCATTGATTTTATTATACATATTTGTTTGTCCATATTTTCATGTTTTGATTTATTTAACGTAATTAAAATTTCATTGTTAAAGTTTACTTGTGTTTTGTGTGTCTTCTCCTTACCTTACCACAGACGAAGTTCCAGTTTTTCTATTTTTTTTTATAACTATGTGACGAGGCCATACCCCTAGCCTTAAACAGCCGAACACCAACGCGTTACCGTCACAAGTGACAGAGAGTAAGAGTGACAGAGAGTTAGAGTGACAGAGTAAGAGTGACAGAGAGTAAGAGTGACAGAGTAAGAGTGACAGAGAGTAAGAGTGACAGAGAGTAAGAGTGACAGAGAGTAAGAGTGACAGAGAGTAAGAGTGACAGAGAGTAAGAGTGACAGAGTAAGAGTGACAGAGTAAGAGTGACAGTGAGTAAGAGTGACAGTGAGTAAGAGTGACAGAGTAAGAGTAAGAGAGTAAGAGGCCTCTTCCCTCATTCCAAATCCACAAACCCACCAACAATCCTCCAACTTCATGGGAAGGTCAAGCTTCCCATGACCTTGGAGTCATTGGATATGGGTTTGTGGATGACCTGACCTAGCAGTTTATGCCTTTGGGGAGATCTCACCCTCCCCCCCCTGGCATATGCATTAATGATATATAATGCATATGCCAGCCAGTCCAAGTCTAATCTTAAGATTATTCTCCTATCTCTCAATTTATTCTTTACCTACTCTTCACAGCAAGTCTTTGTCACCCACATTGAACAATATTCTAAGTCTTCACTACCCCAAAACTTGCCTTGCCACCCAGCTTTTACCTTATCATACATCTTTGCTACCCATCATTTGGTTTGTATTAAACATTCAAGGTTAAATGTTTGCCCTTGATCACCTAGCAGCAATTGAGGATACAGATGTAAGCTGATTGGATAGTCGCGTTCTGAGTGTAAACTAGTAGAACGTAAGTCAAGAAACTGCAGATGGCCTATAGTCCTGCACGTGGCACTTCCTATTTATACGTGATCCAGTAGTATGATCCACAATCGATTTGAGAATGTCCAGGCCGGACCGAAACGTCGTTGTCCCTTCACGTTCTAGTGTGTGGTCTGGTCAACATACTTCAGCCACGTTATTGTGACTCGTCGTCTGCACATGATCCAGTAATTTGTTCCACAAATCCACAACCCAGTTACCAAACCAGTATTTACCCAGGTATTTCCTAAATCTGAACTTATCTTCATTTAAAGCCTTATCAATAGCTTCCTTGTTATGCCCATTCATCCACTTGTTTTTCATTCAGTTAAGGTTTTTCCAACATCTCTTCATACGGAAGCTTTCTAATTTGCGGGATTAACTTTGTCATCCTAACTGACGTGTTCTAGTGAATTATGTCCATTCTTTAGCATGGCGATCAAAACTGAACGGCATAATCTAAATGGGACCTAAAAACAATACGTTAATAAACCCAGCCGACTTATTGCTAACTCTTCTATAAATAAATCTATGGGAAAGAAAAGCTCTCAGCCTGCTAACAAGAGTGTACAAATCCACAAGGGCCGGGACGAGGATTCAAACCTGCATCCAAGACATCCCAGACGCTGCCGTAATCGACTGAGCTACGGCATGGTCAAAAGGAGTTGAAACCGAAGTTCTACTGAAATTACTGGATCCTGCAGCCTCTCCGAGGCACAAACCAGTGTTAGTGTAACAAGAATGTGAAGTTTTCTACGTCCATCTAGTTCCACCCGCTCCTCCCCAGAACTAGTTGTTAACTTTACCTTGACTCCTCTGATCCAATACTTGTCCACACGTGCCACACTCCCGAAAAAATATTTTTTACATATATTAAGGGCAAGTATAAGTAATTATCAAAAGAATGCACCAAACCAGCAAGGCTATGTAGCACCAGATTAAGTATAAACAGTTTATTTCAAATACAATCCAGTAGGAAAATACAATTATGAATTTCAAGAACACTGGAACCAATCACTGGAAAAGGTGAAATTGCAATGGAGATTAATTACAGATTGTATCAACAATAGCGAGTAGGCAAGACTGATAAGACTGCAATAGCCTAACGGAGTACATTTTTGTCTCCGACTCATGAGGCTATGGTTAAGCATCAATGATCTTTTAAAGTTACATAGAAACACATTACCTTATTAGGGTCTTCCACTAAAACAAACCTTTAGCTAACCTTAGATAAAAGTACTGTGTATTGTTAATTCATATAGCTGTCTATTGGCCTAAATTATATAAATAACATGTTTAAAACCTCTTAAGTACAGTATATGGTCTCTGAGCTCTAAACTAACGTTAGAAGCCTAGTGATTACATTGTCAAAAATTACCATTTACAGGTGAATTCATTTTACATCGCAGAGTAAACAAGATAGGTTATCTTGAGGTTATCTTGAGATGATTTCGGGGCTTTTAGTGTCCCCGCGGCCCGGTCCTCGACCAGGCCTCCACCCCCAGGAAGCAGCTCGTGACAGCTGACTAACACCCAGGTACCTATTTTACTGCTAGGTAACAGGGGCATAGGGTGAAAGAAACTCTGCCCATTGTTTCTCGCCGGCGCCTGGGATCGAACCAAGGACCACAGGATCACAAGTCCCGCGTGCTGTCCGCTCGGCTCCATGATGCAAACAATTAACATCTTCCATCTATTAGATAAACAATTATCTAGTCGTCCCTTCACTTTCTAGTGTGTGGTTTGGTCAACATATTTCAGCCCCCGTTATTGTGACTCCTCGTCTGCAATTATCTTCCCCATTTATATGCACAATTGCTATCCTGCTATGACCACTCCATCGCCCTAGTCGTTAACACTAAACAATCTAGGGCGACTTGTTGCTGAACATTATATGCCACCTTTAGCTTAGCTACACGACACCGTGTACATATTATGAAACTACCTTTAATGTCATAATGCAGCAGTTTGCGGGCTCAAAATACAGATTGACAAACTCCTCAGGAACCGTAGGGGAACTTTTGACAAACCGCCGGCTTCCTGTTGCCGTAGATGGCACCATGGAGAAATGGTGGCCCTCTGGTAAATTTAAGTAAATATTACCTAGGAGTTATGATGTACCAGCCATTAAACATCTGGGACTCACAGTTAATATGAAAACAATCCTTAAGAATAGTTAAACGAATCATTGACTTAAACGAACAACATTGAATATTAAACTGTAAGAGTCTCTTGTGGCCCCATCTGGCCTACTGGGTCCTAATATGGAAACCTCACTTCAAAAACACATCAATGATTTTCCGCTTTGGATAAAGTTCAAGACAGCAACAACAATCATGCCAGAACTTGTTCAACTGTCACTACCTCGAATCTTTGAAGGACTAACACTATAAATGTTTAAATTGTTATAGATTTTGATAGATTAGCCTATAAATTTTCCTAGAAATTACCTACTTAATATTATCTGTTAAATTAAGGACCTGCCAGAAGTCCTATGCGTACTAGTGGCTTTACAAGAATGTAAACACATAGGGCTATGTACTCCTTGTCACCTGTCCTCTTAAAAATAGCGTTGCTTTTGGCCGTTTACCCGTATGGCCGAATATGGACGTAATTTGAAAATGAAAACACAATGAAAATAAATTTGGGATTTTTTTTTCAACAACAATAAGTTAAGGGTCCTCTGATAGGTTAGGTGGGCAGGAAATTCTCATAAAGTTTCAAAACGTTATGAAAAATGTTAATGGAAAGAATCCTCTTCTAAGTTTGCCGAGTAAGCCGGACGACTCAAACAGAAAACGGAACAGTGCGTCACTTTTGTGAGTCGATTTCATTTCAAATTACGTCCAAATTTGGCCATAGCGCCGCGCATACCAGCCAAAAGTGACGTTAGTTTTAAGAGGACGGGTTGATCAGAAACCCAATATAACTTGTAGTTATATAAATAACAGCCGAGGCCTTTCTAATACTGACCAAGATGGAGGTCATTAATACAGACCACTTCTCTAATATGTCATATTTGACACAGACAGGCTGGACAACAGCTTCAAGCTCAACAAGCCACAATGTAACACAGAATATAGATGTGTTGTTTCCCCCATAGGATTATTAACCCATGAACCCGCTTAACCACTCAAGTCGTAAATGCCGAGTCATTCCTCTTGTTCACAATATACACAAGACAAATCCTCAATAAAGTAAGAGGTAGGGGGGGGAGTAGGAAGGCTGACCTTTGACAAGACGCCGCCGTCTTGTCCCCGTCGAGGCCACTGTAGATGGTGGCCTGTAGGTCAATTCATCATAGGAGCCCTTCTCCTTCCATCATTCTGAATCATGCTCATCATACTAACCTGCACCCCCTCATTCCCCCCCCCCCCAACATCTTCACACAATCTGTGGCCAACATTTTTCGTTTCATTCAGATTTTCATCAAAATATGTCGAAGATTTCTCTTTGGGTTGTTTTAAGGGGCCTGACAGCCGAGTGGACAGCGCTTCGGATTCGTAATCCTGAGGTTCCGGGTTCAATCCCCGGTGGAGGCTGAAACAAATGGGCACTTTCTTTCACCCTGATAACCCTGTTTACCTATCAGTTAATAAGTACCTGGGAGTTAGACAGCTGCTATGGGCTGCTTCCTGGGGATGTGTAAGAAAAAGAAGGCCTGGTCGAGGACCGGGCCGCGGGGGACGCTAAGCCCCGAAATCATCTCAAGATAACCTTAAGATTGCTGGCTAACTACTGGCATGGCTATTAAGGCCACCACAAGCGCCCTAATGACTTAACTAGCGGGTACACCTATGGCTGCCACCTGACGGTCACCTCTATATTTTCTCTAAATACATATAATATACAAAATAATAACGAATAACAACATGAAGTACACACCCCGAACAATCCTTCCTATATTATCATTGATTAATGATATCTAACACATTTATTTTTTGCTCACTGGTAATCAACGTGACCCTTGCCAGGCGGCGGCTGGTCGACAAATGAGCCACACATTAAGAAGTGGGACTCCCAGACGCGCCACTCACCCTTACTTCACCATAATATCTAAACTGTCAACCTCTAATACAGTTAAGCATCTAACCACCAGAGGCGCTAATGGTTCCCTGTTATTACGCCATCCATATAATGATTGTTCTCATTATTCATTGTTGCAACGTTTAAATACATTCAACACACTGTAGTGACAGTGTCAGATGCAGGCAATGAGTCACAATAACGTGGCTGAAGTATGTTGACCAGACCACACACTAGAAGTTGAAGGGACGACGACGTTTCGGTCCGTCCTGGACCATTCTCAAGTCGATTGTGAAGAGGAGGTAGAGACAGGCAATAAATAGGCAAGAGAGAGCTGAGGAGGAAAGTAAGGTGTAGGGGATAGTAGTAATAATGAGAACTGCAGAAGGCCTATTGGCCCATACGAGGCAGCTCCTATTATAACCACCGAAGGAGATAGTAATAGGAATAAGAAGAGGATAGCAAGGGAGCGTAGGAGAAGACAATGGACAGAAAAAGGTGAGAGGGGAGAAAGAAAAGGAAAGAGAAAGAAAAATGGAAGGGGTAAGCTTATGTTAAGTCACGTTTGTTAGAAAGTTTAGAGCATTTGAGTATATACTGTGAAAGGGAAGAGTCCACAGCAACAAAGCCAGGACTCAAGTTCATGTTGGGTACATTGTGTATTAGAGCCGATTCTACAAGACGGCGTCTGTGTAGAGTAGAGGCAGGAAAGATTATTTTGTAGGAAGACCAATCAATGGGATGATTAGAATCCCTCACATGGCAGAAGAGAGTATTGTTAGTGTCTGCAGACTTAACACTTCTCTTTTGTTCTTTAAGTCTGCCATTCAGTTTGCGCAAATGAAATTTTTTTTGACCATCATTGTTTGCTGTTATCTCCAACATGGTATTTAGAAAAAGTTGATCTGCTGCTGACCTCTTGCTAAATCTCTCCAATAAGTGACATTAGACGCTGGATGAATCATAGATCAGCAGTGTTGTTGATCTAAATATAGCAGGTGCATCTGAGTGGGTTTGGATTAGTAGGAAAGCATCAAACACTAGCCCCTATCAGTCACCATTCTGCAATATAAAAAATATCCCCCATGCTTTCCACATCACTTGTAATACAGGAAATATGGAGTGGATTAACAGGAATGAGAGAGGACCAAGTCAGAGAGAGAGAGAGCTGAGGGCCAAGGAAGTCTATGTTCCCTCTCTATTACAGGCCAAAACAAAAATTCATACCTTGGATTAATTTCCAACTGAGGCTGCAAAAGTGAGTATCTGGTCTCTTCGGGTACTGTGTAAATTGAGTGCGTACGAAGTGTCTTGCTGCACCCATCTCTTCCACAGTGATGACACATGGATGCGACTCCAGACGAGAAGTAGCCTTCACTCCCCAACATCGTCCAGCCAACACAGTTTTTAGCCAGTCCATAAATTCATTTGCTTGGGAACGACGAAGACTACTCTCAGCTGACACTGTAACAAAAAATTGGACACAATTTATATGTTATATGCAATAAAAACCCAGAGTTGAATTTAATGAAACGCCATTTTCTGGGTGAGACCTGGAGGTTCCCCGGAGCTTACTAGGCTGATATGCTAATGTCAGCCTTTGGCATCAGTCATGTGTATGGAGTTCTGTGGGCCTACCGGGGATCACGAGGCAGAACCTGGCCCCCTCAGAGAGGGGGCCAGGCATGGGGAGCAATGGCCTATAGAAACTCTCGTGTGGTTGGAAGCATTCTATGTCTGCCATCGACCAGGTCAGGCACCCAGAAAGGTAAGCATCCCAAAACAAACCCCTATTCTGGTGAAATTGTTGATACCACAAGCCGAACAAGTGGATAGAACTCCCCCTAAAAGAAACGAGTATGACGTCACACGTCGCCGTGCCGCTTTCTGCACAGCTGGTGGGAGCCTCAGACCCCCTACGCCGGCTATCCACCCTTCAGTTCTGAGGCTGGATGTCAAAACATGCAAAAAACGGCCGACCAGAGGGAGGGATGCCGGGGAGCCTCCGGGTCTCGCCCAGAAAATGGCATTTCATTACATTCAACGCTGGTTTTCTGGGGGGAGCCCCTCCGGCTCCCCAAAGCTCCTCAGAGCTACTTACCAAACGACAGAAACATGAGGGACTTACCCCAGAGGCAGTTGGCACTCACCCCTCAAAGCGAAGTCGAGACAACTGTCTGCAACCATCGACCCAAAGCAACACAGGCCTCGGATCATTGACCAAGTAGCGCGCTGCCAGGACCCTGTCCGACCGCCAAAATCTCCGCACCCGAATCTCGGCCCAAGACATGTTACCGAAGACGGCAGCTGTAACACTGTAAAAGTGTTTGGTTTAGTTTAATACATATATAGAATATGAGTCAGAGACAGGGATTTGGGAAGGCACCAGTTGTCTGCCGGAGATCTCACACCCTCTAAAGAGTTAATGACCCCAAGTGACCTGAGATCAGATCATGTGAACTTCACCTTGCTTCTGCTAATCTCATAATTGGAGCCTGGTAGCCTTCAAACATGCCGACGTTTAAGGAGTGGCTTGGTAGAGTGCCGGAGGCTATCTACTTGTGGGCGGAGTTAGTTACTAGGGTCCCCAATATATACTCGGAGAACTATCGATTCGAGAGGAATAGGAGACCAGCCAGCGGAGCAGAGCAGAGGCCAGCCGTCGAGATAGGCCGTCACCAGACGGGGGGTGACGCTGCTTGAAAATTGCAGACTCCCCCCCCCCCTCTCTCTATTCAACTTAGACTCAGTCCTCGGTGAGTGAACATTTAGGTGACTTGGTCGTGTTTTACAAGTGTTGTGTGATGATCAGTGGCAGTCAGTTGTAGTGTTCTCAGATTCTTGGAGGATGACTCACTTTGAATATTAATCTTTAACATTTTAATTGCATTGCTTAAGTTATGATACTTATCATGAAAAATATAATTGTTGAATTTATTATTTAAATGGACTTTATTTTGACCCTAGAGATTTTGAGTTGAGGTGAGAAAGCCTCTGTGGTTACTGGTTTCATGGTTTAGAATGAGTACATGGTAAAGATGGGACCATACTAATAATGATCTCTTGATAACATCTTTGGTGAATATTGTGATACAGACAAGTTCCGTTCCTTGTCTTGTATGTAATGATCATGAATGGATGGTGGCAGCATTTCGTCTTCTACTTCTACCTATCTACACCTCTCCCTCCACCCCTCTCTAAACTCTCACTTTCCACTAATGACCCTCCTCGCTCCTCCCACCTCTCTCCCTCTCAACCCAAACCCTCACTAATTACTTCACTATTCATTTCTTTCCTTTCGTTTCCTCTTATACGTTTGTGGCAATGATTCTTCACATATTCACAGTTTGAAATTACGACTTTTTTTACCCAACATATGCCAAGTACTAAAAGCGGCAGTGAGTCACATTTTGAACAAACTCCTCTGCAGTTTTCAAAATATCCTAAATATCCCAATTTCGAGGCCTGAGCCATATATTGGAGCCAAATTCTGGCTCTCTGCACGTATTCGCAGTTTGAAATTACGACTTTTTATACCCAACATATGCCAAGTACTGAAAGCGGCAGTGAGTCACATTTTGCACAAACTCCACTGCAGTTTTCAAAATATCCCAAATATCCCAATTTTGTGGCCAGAGCCATATTTTGGAGCCAAATTCTGGCTCTCTGCACATATTCGCAGTTTGAAATTACGACTTTTTATACCCAACTTATGCCAAGTACTGAAAGCTGCATTTGGTCACATTTGACCCAAACCTCCCTGCAGTTTTCAAAATAACCCGAACTTCCCAATTTCGAGGCCTGAGCCATATATTGGAGCCAAATTCTGGCTCTCTGCACGTATTCGCAGTTTGAAATTACCACTTTTTATACCCAACTTATGCCAAGTACTGAAAGCTGCATTTGGTCACATTTGTCCCAAACCTCGCTGCAGTTTTCAAAATATCTCAAACATCTCAATTTCGAGGCCTGAGCCATATTTTGGAGCCAAATTCTTGCTCTCTGCACGTATTCGCAGTTTGAAATTACGACTTTTTATACCCAACATATGCCAGGTACTGAAAGCGGTGTTTGGTCACATTTGACCCAAACCTCCCAGCACTTTTCAAAATATCCCATACATCCGAATTTCGAGGCCTGAGCCATATTTTGGAGCCAAATTCTGGCTCTCTGCACGTATTCGCAGTTTGAAATTACGACTTTTTATACCCAACATATGCCAAGTACTGAAAGCGGCAGTGAGTCACATTTTGAACAAACTCCCCTGCAGTTTTCAAAATATCCCAAACATCCCAATTTCGAGGCCTGAGCCATATATTGGAGCCAAATTCTGGCTCTCTGCACGTATTCGCAGTTTGAAATTACGACTTTTTATACCCAACTTATGCCAAGTACTGAAAGCTGCGTTTGGTCATATTTGTCCCAAACCTCCCTGCAGTTGTCAAAATATCCCAAACATGTCAATTTCGAGGCCTGAGCCATATTTTGGAGCCAAATTCTGGCTCTCTGCACGTATTCGCAGTTTGAAATTACGACTTTTTATACCCAACATATGCCAGGTCCTGAAAGCGGCATTTGGTCACATGTGACCCTAACCTCCCTGCAGTTTTAAAAATATCCCAAACATCCGAATTTCGAGACCTGAGCCACATTTTGGAGCCAAATTCTGGCTCTCTGCACGTATTCGCAGTTTGAAATTATGACTTTTTATACCCAACATATGCCAAGTACTGTGAGCGGCAGTGAGTCACATTTTGAACAAACTCCTCTGCAGTTTTCAAAATATCCTAAATATCCCAATTTCGAAGCCTGAGCCATATTTTGGAGCCAAATTCTGGCTCTCTGCACGTATTCGCAGTTTGAAATTACGACTTTTTATACCCAACATATTCCAAGTATGGAAAGCAGCGTTTGGTCACATTTGTTCCAAACCTCCCTGCAGTTATAAAAATATCCCAAACATCCGAATTTCGAAGCCTGAGCCATATTTTGGAGCCAAATTCTGGCTCTCTCCACTTATTCGCAGTTTGATATTACGACTTTTTATACCCAACATATGCCAAGTACTGAAAGCTGCAGTGAGTCACATTTAGTACAAACTCCCCTGCAGTTTTCAAAATATCCCAAACATCCCAATTTCGAGGCCTGAGCCATATATTGGAGCCAAATTCTGGCTCTCTGCACGTATTCGCAGTTTGAAATTCGACTTTTTATACCCAACATATGCCAAGTATTGAAAGCAGCGTTTGGTCACATTTGTCCCAAACCTCCCTGCAGTTTTCAAAATATCCCACACATCCCAATTTCAAAGCCTGAGCCATATTTTGGAGCCAAATTCTGGCTCTCTGCACGTATTCGCAGTTTGAAATTACGACTTTTTATACCCAACATATGCAAAGTATTAAAAGCGGCGTTTGGTCACATTTGTCCCAAACCTCCCTGCAGTTTTCAAAATATCCCAAACATCCCAATTTCAAAGCCAGAGCCATATTTTGGAGCCAAATTCTGGCTCTCTTCACATATTCGCAGTTTGAAATTACGACTTTTTATACCCAACATATGCCAAGTACTAAAAGCGGCAGTGAGTCACATTTTGAACAAACTCCTCTGCAGTTTTCAAAATATCCTAAATATCCCAATTTCGAGGCCTGAGCCATATTTTGAAGCCAAATTCTGGCTCTCTGCACGTATTCGCAGTTTGAAATTACGAATTTTATACCCAACATATGCCAAGTACTGAAAGCGGCAGTGAGTCACATTTTGAAAAACTCCTCTGCAGTTTTCAAAATATCCTAAATATCCCAATTTCGAGGCCTGAGCCATATTTTGGAGCCAAATTCTGGCTCTCTGCACGTATTCGCAGTTTGAAATTACGACTTTTTATACCCAACATATGCCAAGTATGGAAAGCGGCGTTTGGTCACGTTTGTCCCAAACATACCTGCAGTTTTAAAAATATCCCAAACATCCCAATTTCGAAGCCTTAGCCATATTTTGGAGCCAAATTCTGGCTCTCTGCACTTATTTGCAGTTTGATATTACGACTTTTTATACCCAACATATGCAAAGTATTGAAAGCGGCAGTGAGTCACATTTTGCACAAACTCCCCTGCAGTTTTCAAAATATCCCAAATATCCCAATTTTGTGGCCTGAGACATATTTTGGAGCCAAAATCTGGCTCTCTGCACATATTCGCAGTTTGAAACCATGACTTTTATACCCAACTTATGCCAAGTACTGAAAGCTGTGTTTGGTCACATTTGTCCCAAACCTCGCTGCAGTTTTCAAAATATCACAAACATCTCAATTTCGAGGCCTGAGCCATATTTTGGAGCCAAATTCTGGCTCTCTGCACGTATTCGCAGTTTGAAATTACGACTTTTTATACCCAACATATGCCAGGTATTCAAAGCGGCGTTTGGTCACTTTTGACCCAAACCTCCCTTCAGTTTTCAAAATATCCCAAACATCCAAATTTCGAGGCCTGAGCCATATTTTGGAGCCAAATTCTGGCTCTCTGCACGTATTCGCAGTTTGAAATTACGACTTTTTATACCCAACATATGCCAAGTACTGAAAGCGGCAGTGAGTCACATTTTGAACAAACTCCTCTAACAGTTTTCAAAATATCCTAAATATCCCAATTTCGAGGCCTGAGCCATATTTTGGAGCCAAATTCTGGCTCTCTGCACGTATTCGCAGTTTGAAATTACGACTTTTTATACCCAACATATGCCAAGTATGGAAAGTGGCGTTTGGTCATATTTGTCCCAAACCTCCCTGCAGTTTTAAAAATATCCCAAACATCCGAATT